>NC_036463.1:22036794-22306794 GCF_002775205.1 Xiphophorus maculatus
AGGCTTTCAGGTGGAAGCCTGATCCGTTGAGCTTAAGTCCTCTTAACTACATTAACTTTGCCGGCTTTATCCTGTTATGAACACTGATTTGTATCAAAGTGCTTATAGAGCTCATGTTCACCTTTTTAACCCAGTTAGCTTCTGACCACTACACATCCCACCGCTACTGCTGAAACTGAGTCGATCTGATCAAAGGTGGATAATAATTTCTTAAAGTGACATTGCAAATAGCATTTAATGAAAGTTCAGCTTTTCTACAAGGTACTATTATCCGATCGCGTCACCAGGACACACAGCGGCTTTCGGCGAGTCAGTCAAGCTTCAGATATTGACGCTGACATTTGCAGATTTGCGCAAATATCAAAAAGGACTTTGGAGGGTTGGTGAGTTTTTTTTTTTTGGTTTGTTTTTTTTCAGTGGTGGAGGTAGCATGCATTTTCACCCTAGAGGCAGGGATGCAGAAACAGAGCATAGATGAATAGACGAGGGTGGACAGCCGGGGGGAGCAGTGATAAATGAGCTGACAAATGTTGTTTGTGTAAGATCATGATAGCCATGAGAGAGCTATAATCCACATTGGAGAGCTGAGCCAGAGGGCAGCATGTGCGGGGAAGAAAGCAGGCAGAGACAGAGGTGTGTGTCTGTCAAAGCTGGAACGATGGGAAGAAGGAGAACGCTGGGCAGAGACAGTTAATCCATATTATCAGCAATTGGGTTTCAAAACTAAGCTTTGGAGAAGATCTCTGAGCCTGCTCAGAGTTTATCATCAATATGGAGCATTTTCAGTAACAACATGACTGAGATTTATTTTATGAAGGTTCACCTCCTGTTTGTGTTTGGTTTAAATGTCTGAACATGTTTAATTTCTACACTCATGGTAAACCAGGAGTAAAGACAATTTCTCTACGCCTCTCTGTCAGAGGCAACACTATAGCCAACACTATAAAAGCTCTATATAATAAAAATAATGCTCTATAGAAACATGCCAATTAAAAAAGGATAATTTTTTACTTAAAGTTTTGGAAATACACATTCATGTATTTCCATTTAGCCATATGGAAATACATGAATGTGGTTTCTTACCGATATTTGGTTTATTTCACAAAACTCCGATGGAAACACTTTATTCCCATCACAACAGTCACATGATCAACAATGGTATGTTGCCACTGGTACAAACCACGAGGAAGAAGACAGGAAGTAGCCTTAGGATGATGTTTTTTTAATAACTTATGATGTGAACAAACTTATTCACGTGTGATTTTAACTGCATTTCTTACTGAATGGGAACAATGACTACGTATGCCACCAATGCAGTGGCATACTAACACATCAGTGCCATTAATGCGCTAATGTGCAGCACACTAGTGGCACATTAGTGAACGCTAGCCTCCATACGTTCCATGCTTCAAACATGGAACGCTAGCTGCTGGTCGATGCTTAAAATGGAAATGCAGCTAGCACTGAGTTTTGGGGAATTCAACCCTCAGCTAAGTCTCAGCGGTACTTCTAATCGCTAAGTGAGGCTTCACACATTTACATTGAATTTAAGCCATGTGATAAAAGTGTTCACTGTTTGATTTAACCTCCCTAATGAAAGCAGAATCCTCCATTTATCACTTCTGAATGTGAAACAAAAACATAACGCCTGTCAAGCAGTAGCTTTTTAATCCCTGTGAATATTGATAGAAGCTGCATGAATCTGAGCAAAGAGAATTGTGAAGGACGCCATCAGATTGATCTTAATAAGATTTTTTATTTTTACCAATTACACTCAGAGCAAATCTTTATGGAAATCACTTTTTTTTTCAGTTTGCCTGAAGACACTGGATGTTTAATGAGAAACGGCAGAGAAAGTGTGATTTATTGAAGAAATTGCTCAAAGCCTTCGGTCTTCCACACACATGCACGCACTGCTGGTGTTGCGTGTTGCTTCCCTGCACTCCTCCTGAGCCTTATAGACTTTGTCAGGCGAAACGGTTTTAGCAGTTCAACCTATCA
This sequence comes from Xiphophorus maculatus, assembly GCF_002775205.1. Taxonomy (NCBI): domain Eukaryota; kingdom Metazoa; phylum Chordata; class Actinopteri; order Cyprinodontiformes; family Poeciliidae; genus Xiphophorus; species Xiphophorus maculatus. The sequence goes on from NC_036463.1 coordinate 22,038,796, forward strand.
GCTGCCTCCTTTTAACTCTAAATTGCAAGTTCTTGATAATCCCAAATCCTTTGATCAAAGGTTTGGTTTTATTCCACTGAAAGATATTCTGCTCCTCTGGACAGAATAAATGCCTGCTGTGAGCTTCACATGGGGCTAGTGAGACATAAAGCAAAGAATACACAGAGATGACTGGTAGTAAATGCAAGCTGATTTGAAGAAGATAGAGAATTATTTTTTCCAGGGCTGGCTGCGGTTTTGGACTGTTATCACAGAATCGGCCTTCAAATATCCATTGTTAAAACCGTCAAAGCAGGGCAACTGTTATTTTATACCTCTTCCAACCTAAAATGTCAAGTTCCCGGCTTGTTTTTTAACAAAATTATTTACAGTACCTTGCAAAAAGCATGCACACGTTTTGAAATTTTTCACACTTCAATGAACTTTATCTGGAGTTTCTGTTTAACATAACTACTTATCACTTAACTGGGGAAAAGTAGAAGGGAAGTTATACACCATGATTAACAAACTGTTAACAGAACGCCTTCTATTAAGTATTTCTAAAATACTCAGAAGAAAAGTGTTGCTGGGGAAGCTGGCATTTGCAAAGCGGCCAATCCAGGAGTGCTATTCATTTTCCTCAGTTCTGATTGGCTGTAACCCCAAGAGCGGAAATAAAGTAAGCCAAAGAAAGGCTTACTTTATTTTCACACATTGTATAGCACATTATAGCAATAGGCAGTTCATCATCAAAAATCATAACAAAATATTGGAATGAAGACCAGAATTAATCAACGTTCCAGTTATTATTAATCAAAGGCAACTCCAAACAGCTGGGGTTTTATCTAGATTTAAAAGCAATCAATGTTTCAACTGTTTTGCAGTTTCCTGGAAGTTTGCTCCAGATTTGTGGTGCATAGAAGCTGAATGCTGCTTCTCCATGTGTGGTTCTGTTTGTGATGCAGAACCAGAACCAGAAAACCTGAGAGGTCTGGAAGGTTTATGCAACAACAGCAGATCTTTAATGTTTTGTGGTGCTAATCTACCATATGTTATGACAGATTACACCAGAACATCTGCTTAGTCATGGCAACTATTTTTTTTACTGTAAATGTTAGTTTCTGCTGTACAGCTAAGAGATATTAGCTAAAGTATATCCGGTGTTTGAATTATAAAAATAAGCTGCTATGAGCGTTCATACAGGCGGCCTAATCTGCAATGGAAGGAAATAGATCTCACATATTCCTTTGCCTATGAGTAAAATCAAATTCCAGACATAAATCTCATTGAGAAATTCTGGCATGACTTTGAGGCAGCAGTTTACAGATGCTTTTAATAAAATCTGACTCAGCTTCAGGTGTACTGAAAGAAAAAATGACCAAATAAAAATTATGAATCATTCTGTAGAAGCAGTGGGTAGAGACAGAACCAAAGCGCTGGCAGTGATAGACGTTCTCCAAAGTAATGACTCAGGGGGATAAAAAGAAATGCAGGTCACCAATTTCTGTCTCATATTTAATCCTAATAAAATACAGAGGAGGGTGTGGTTGTAATATTACAAAACTTACGAGGGGTGAGAAGACTTATTCTTCATTTAGACAGGGACAGACGACACAACAAACTGATGTTAGGGAAACTGCTGTTGCTACAGTTGTACTTTCTTGTGACATCCAAACTACTCATGTGAATGGATTTTTATGGGAATCTGGAAAGTACATACAATACTTATCATGCTCCTCATGATTTAATTATGCATTGGATTACATGGAAGTTCAAATGCACTGTGACTGACCCAACCTAATATGGACGGATAGATTTTTTTAGAATTTCTTGCTGCAAACATGCACAAATATCTATGCATCCCCATAAAAACTGGTTGACTTTCCAAAGTAATCAACAAGTTGTAGAATATATAATGTCTTCAACTTGCAGAGAATCTCAAACAGCCAGTCATGTCTCACCAATCAGTTTGCTGCAAGGCTTAGTGAACCTTGCAACTGCCCTCGGAACGATCAGCTGAAACGTTTTCATTAACCTCTTGACCTTTCCTCTAATGCGAGCCTTGCTCAAAGGCCCCGCAGTTTCATTGTGCTTTTGTGTCTTTGTTGATTCCCTGAGTGCTGAGGGTGAATGTTTATTAATGTGGCAGGAAATCCCTCGGTTGCTTTGTCTTTAGCCATAGTTCAATTTTATTTTAGCACGCTCGCTTTATTTTGACAGGATGCAAAATGATCCTGTCCCCAGGGTGATTCACGTGGCAACATAATGAGGTGCTGAAGTGTTTAGCAGCAGCAGCTGAGCGTACGCTGGGAAAAATTAATTCATCAGCTGACAGGAAGGAGCATGGCACAATTAGTTTTATGCTCCCCTCACAGCCTCATCGCAGGGGCTGAGGGGGGTTATGAGCACATCCAAACAGTCCATATGTAATTTATGCCCCAGAAGTGACCTCTATCAGCACTGTGTAGATATTTACCTCCTGGCAACTAACACAAAGTAAATCAAACAGAGATACTGTACCAGATGTTTTATCCCTGCTTATAAATCAAGTGAAAGGTATGGGGGGGAAAGGAAGAGGAAACCGAGCTGGTGAATATGCAGCGTTTGTGATTGAAGAAAAAATTGACGGACTTGATATAAGCAGTTGTAAACATGTGTGACACATGCTGAAAATTTATTGTGGACACGAATGCATTATCAACCAGTGAAACAGGATTCTAGGCTTTCTGAGTGGATAAAAGTAAGGAAACAACAATAATATCAGCCTTCTCACTTTGTCACTTAAACAAAATAGATACCTGTAAATAAAAAGAAATACAGCCTGAAACGATAAAAGATTGGAACCACAGATCTTTTTTTTTTTTATTCACCAGTTAGTGTATGTACAACAAACATAAAAGACTGACAGAAAGCAAAAAGTCGTATTGATCTACAAAATAATTAACCGCAGGCCTTAAAATGAGCAGACTGAGTTTCTTTCAATATCTAAGGTGAAGACTTAAACAGCACTTTATTGGTAGACCAACAACTTTATTCTGCACATGCCTTAGCACATTGCATTGTTAGGCTAAAGATTTTCTAATGAGATTTGGACATGCAGAATCAAAACAACAACCTAATGGTCCGACTTATTTTATTTACAGTGTCAACAATTAAAGCTGGACAGCAGCTTTAATCTCTGGGTCAGCTACCTGGTCAGACTCTGTTAAGAAAAGTGATAGTAAGTAACTGGTAGAGTAAACTATTAAAGTAAGTATTGTGTAAACAAAATGGAGGTTTACCAAACGGAAGTGGCTTCCCTAAATGTTCTCTTGGCTTAGACCTTAATTAACTCTCATAAATGAGATTTCAGGAATATCCGTTTACCGGGGACTGTTTTACCTGCAGCACTACATACAACAAAAACCTCTATATGCTGGAAATAGGGTCATTATGATGCAAATGTTTGAAACTTGATGCGATACAAAGACAAATAATTTCAATACAGTGGAAACATTTTCTTTTATTTTTTATTAAATTGTATTGTAAGTGGATATAAACTGAAGTTGTGTTTTTTTTGAGAATTGCTTTTATTAAAATAAAATGAATTGTACTGAAAGGTTGATCTGTTGATATTGACAAGGTACACCAAATAAAAATATTGACAGAGCTATTTTGAGAAATGACCCATCTGTTGCTTTGGTCCAGTTTCATTAGTCATAATTTGCAAAGATATTTCCTGGTTAAGTGAAGTTGTCTTACATAGACATTAGTTGCAGGTCAAGGACAAAAGCTTTCCCTTCTTGTATTCCCTTCTATAAATAGCATGCATGTCACATTTAAAGTCCCAAGGAGATTTGATGCCTTTGGCTAGTTTCATCTATAGCGTGACCCTGAAGCCAAAACGTCCCCAGAGTGTTGCCAGTGGACGAGATATGATTCCCACAACTATCTGCTCACATTTCAGCCAGTGGAAAGAAAAGGGTCAGAGCCTCTGAGGATGGTGGACAGAGCTGGAAGGCCTCAGTGACACGGAACAGAGGACACTCAAGACAGAGAGGATTAGCGCACACACAATAGGAATAGTGATGATGGGGAAATTCCTCTTGACATTAGGCTCAATGCTCTAAGGGAAAAACTTCGGCAGCAAATAAATCCTCACTTCACTCACTGGGGTTACAGTTTGGTGGTATTTGTTCAGGAAAAAGAAATGACTGGCTTAAACCAGCTACAAACACTTCACCATGTCACCAGATGCTAGGCTACGTTGTTGTGACTCTAACATGTTGTCCCTAAGTGAAGAAGAAGAAGAAGAATTACTTTATTCATCCCAGCAGGGAAATTATTTCGCAGTTACAGCAAGAATTTTTTACACACAGATTAACACACACACGACGGGAGCTGCGTCTGCAGGCAGCCAGCTGAGCCGGCACCATTTTTGAATGCGGCAAAGGTCGTCGGGACCGGGAGTCGAACCCAAATGTGGGGCGTGCTAACCCCCTGCGCCACCACAGCACGCCCCAGTGAGGTGATCTGGTGACATCTGTACATCATCATAATAGGTATGAGGAGTCTGGGGCTTATTTGGAATGAATATGCTAACTTTAAAAGAAAATGACACAGATAAACAATAGCTTTTAAACCAAAGGCTGATAACAACCAATAACCTACCTGGAAATAAGAAAAGCTAGTGAGCTCAATGTAAAGCTGTGGAATCAATACTTATCAATACCCTAAAAAAACAAAAAACAGTTGTCTTTTTAAAAGAAGATATACAATTTTGTAATGAAAAACTATTACTAAGCCAACATTTGTCAAAAATATATCAACAGAAACCAAATCTCAAATAAACATCTATTCAAAGAAGGTGCACTAGTTATTGATGCAAAACAAAGTTTCTAGAATTGATCAAGTATTTATGATAAACACAGAGTGAAAAAAATGCTCTGACACATGTTAGATACAAAGTAGATACATTTATATTATTAATATATTGTTATGGATATCTATAGCAATCCTAATTCACACTGACAGCAGAAACAGTCAGTAAACCAATCATGTAAAGTAAATGTTTGCTACTTCTGAACTTATTCTGCAAGTGTGTTTCCATCTCTCCTTTAGCGCAGTAACTTTTTACGCAAAGCCAAAAACTACCTCCAGGCAACTTAAAATATTGTTTTGCCAAACTAAGAACGTTTTTTCAAATTTTGTTATTTCCATCAACCTTTTCTAATGCGATACTGCTAAATGCTCATAAAAATATATTGATGGAAGTATGATTATTATTTTTTCCCCTAAGCCAATTTTATGATGTAGTTGTTAGCACTTTACCCTCACAGTGGTTGCTGCACATGTATGCTCTTCAGGTTACCAGTCAGGTTATAAATAAAGTGGAAAGCAAAATAAAATAGTAAATGTTTTTACTATCAAAATGTTTTTTAAAAATTCTCTCCATCTAATTTTTTTCCAGTCCTTCACTGCTGCTGATGAACAGAGCTGCTGCTAACGTCTCTTCATGGTTACACGCTGAAGTTGTTTTGGATGCGCTGCATTGTGCTGCTCTGCTTATTTTCATCATTTAATGGTCTATTCTCCTAACAGCTTTGCACCATAATATGCACTCATGTGCTGTAAATATCTGGACTAGACACTATTCCTTGCTATCTACAGCACAATAAAACAAGAAAACTACCGGAAAGATCATAAGAGTAGAGTTTAGTGAAGCACCCTCCTGCATTGTCTAGAAAAGGTCCATGGCTTCAACTCTAACGGCATATTTAACACCAAGCTTTGAAATTTATTTTTTTCTGATATTTCCAGCCACATTCTTCATACCCTGCAACTCTATATGTGATTTAATGTGTTTTGATAAAATAACATGGAGGTTAATTAGTCAGGTAAAGATCAAGGGCAGAGCAATTCCCACGTCTTATTTACTAAATGTGATGCATAGCTGGAATTATAAAGCTAATAACGATAACAGAGACACTGCAGCTGTAGAGAACTGTGACTGGACAGTTTTCTCAAGAAGTCAGGATTAAAAAAAGAACAAAAACAACCCACAACCTTCCAGGCTGGGATTCTTGGAGTGAAGATGTAGCTGCACGCTTTGTGCTCCTGCTGCCGTTCCCCTCCTGCGGCATTTCAATTACTGGATCATCCTCAGTAAAGGCGAGACCCCAATTAGTTTCTGGGCGACCAGAGGGCCGAGAGGGGCCAGGACAGAAGGAAGACTAATTAGCAGAATGGAAAGGTCCAGAGCGCATTCCAACTGCTAAATGAAAGTACAAGGCCATGTAAAATGCAGGAGAACATGAAATATAAATCACAGCATAAAAATATAGCAGCACCAAGCAGAATGTACCAGGTAAAAGAATGCATAGAAGACTGAAGAAAGTTAACGTCAGATAGTGTCTTATAAGATAAAACTGGTATAACATCATCTAACTGTGCAGAGCAAAAGTATTCATACCCCAACTTTTTCACACTTGTTACATTCTAACCACACAAGAGAATGTATTTTGATGGGATTTGATATTTTATGTTGAGGATAAACATGAAGTGTGAAGAAAAAAGAAGCATCTACAAAGAGATGAGACAGATAAGCTGCCTTCTCCCAGTGTTCCCAGTACTAACTGCAGAAACACAACACTCTGTCAGAAACAACCAATTAGAACCAGTGTTAGTGTTAGGGTTGTCAGTCAAACTTGTGTATGCACTGCTCATACCCTCCATGTTGTTTTTGGCTATGCTGCAGCTCCTGTCCCTCAATGGAGTCTGTGTGAATGCTATGCTAGCTAGCATAGTCACCTATAATAGCAGATAAACATTTTCACTGGAACAATGAGTTGTCTCTCTAGTATTAGCATATTCGGTAACATGTACACAGAGGTGATTGTCAGTGCTAAGGCCCTCCTCTTGGCTCTGATTGGTTGTTTCTGACCAAGTGGTTTATTTCTGCAAGTGGCAGTAGGAGCACTGGGTGAAGACAGAGTAGAACAGTTTTTTCACAGATTGCCTGTCTCATGTTTTGCTGTCATAACACAGTGATAGTCTAAACAAATACATAAAAATATATATTTTTGTAAAAGTTACGTGGTGCAGCTTTAAGGGTAATGGCTGTGCAGAGGTTCTGTCTGCTCATATGGTTTAATTTCAGTCACATCTGACCACAAGTTCTTCCATGTGTGTTCTTGATCCCCAATACACAGATAATGTCAGTGTGTTGTACGTTAGCACTATTTTAAAACACACTAGCATTTTATTTAGTAGGCAAATCAACTACAAACTATTTTAAGTTCTTCCATTCAGAACCTGAACCCAGAATGTGAGACAAAGCTTTTCGTCACCAGGCTTTTCAGTTTGGAATCAACTTCCTGTCTGGATGAACAATGCTGTTTCCTTTAAATCAAGGCTAAGACAATACCTGTCTGAATTGGATATTTTAATAGTCATTTAATGTTAACAAACCACATCTGGCCATTTATAAACCACCTTCTGTACTATTTACATTACTGACATATCTACGTATATCTCATCTTCTTACTTTTCTCGTCAGAAATGTCTTTGAATAAACTGGAGTTTAACTGGAGACAACATGACAAGGGTTTAAGAGTTAGGACAGGGATGGGCAACCCGCAGCTCCAGTGCCGCATGCGGCTCTTTAGCGCTGCCCTTGCGGCTCTCTGGAGCGTTTCAAAAAAAATTGAAAATGGAAAAAGATGGGGGTGGGAAACATATTTTTTGTTTTAATATGATTTCGGTAGGAAGACAAACATGACACAATCATAAAATAAATAATAAATTTCAACATGTCTGTCAAAGATTTGCGTCATAGCCTGTGACACGTTTCTTTCAGTTGGGAGGGGTGCCAGGCAGGTGGCTGTTGTAAACAAACCGACGGGTGTGTACTTTGCTCCCCTTTGCCATGGAGAGCAAAGGGGAAAAAAGAACAATAGCTGAGGAGAAATTCTACAATTCTTGGACCAAATCATTTGCATTCATTGTCAATGCGGAAGGATTACCTGAATGTTTGCTCTGTAGCGAGAAGTTGTCAAATATCAAAAAGAGTATCGTATTTTCCGGACTATAGAGCTCAGCCCTGATTCCCAGCCTGACTCTCTTTTTAACAGCAGCCAGTGGGAGCTCCATGCAGCAGCTATAAAACTGATTTTTAATGTAAAACTCTGACTTGTATAATAATAAGAGGACCTTCTGATGGATTACTGCTCATTGGAAACGCATCCTTCAAATATATGAGACAACGAGAAATTATCAAGAAAATATTCATCTGTTTTCATATCACTGGATACTTTCTTGTTCCCACAAATTACATTTTGCAGTTTGAATCTTATAGAAGAATGAAAAAGCAAAAGCAAAAAAAAGGAAAATAATTTCTCTTCATGGAAACAAAATGGCTTTTACAGGGACGGGTGTCAAAAAACTTGACATAATTGACATCTTGACATTTTGTTCTGCACTTTCTGAAGTGCAGCATTAGAAACACTGATGGAAACAGAAAATTAGACACGACATCTTCAATTAAAAAAAAACAAACTTTTTCTTGAGGTAATTTATGACTTTTTCGAGAAAACGTTATTCAGCAAATGGTGATACATTTGCTAAATAAACTTTAAAAGTAGTAAACATTTAGTTCAAATGACTGCTCGACTGTTAATGCTAACTTTGCCTCTGTATTTTTACTGTGCTAACTTACAAATTCCCTAGTTTTTTTTAGAAAACCTCTGAGATTAATCTCAAAATTTCTGTTTTTCTAGCAAAATCTAGACTTTTTAAGCTCAGAAATTTCAGAGTTTCAAAAGTTGAAAATGTTTGTCTTTCGAGACAAGGAAATTTCCAGGATTTTTTTTTTAGAAAACTTCCAAAATTTTTCTCAAACTTTCTGAGGTTTTTGCCAGAAATATACTGGGTTTTTTGTTGCTTTTTTCCCCCCTAAAATGGCTCTGACACAATGTCATATTAATACGTCAAAGTTTCATCAAGGAAAACACTGACAGGCCTCATGCTTGAAGGTTTGAGTCATATTCCCTCTCCTCTACCTGTGCAGCTCCAGCTGCTGGCGTTCCGGTTCCCTCAGCAGCAGTCACACTGAAAGCATCCGTCTGATCTGTTTCCGTCTCAACAACGTTCCGATTCAGGGAAGCCTTTCCAACATGGACTCCAGCTTTCCCACAGTACTCGTTAGCAGGCGGTACTTCATTCCTGCTGCTTCCTGCCCCGGCCTCAGAGACTGAACTTATTTTGTTAGTATTTCACTTCCACACCCAAGTCCACAGATTTAAAACCTACAATAAGTTTCCAGAAGCCAGCGGACCTTTCTCCTGCACTTCAGTAGAGATGAACGGTGAGGAGAGGGAGTGAAATAATAACCTGGTTGGACACCTGCCTCTTCTCCACTTACCGTCCCCCACTGACAATAAATTCAGGCACTAAACATTCTTCCTTTAGGAACATCAGCACTCTGGTTGCTGGTTTTTTTATTGATGCTTAAACAAGAATGCTGTGACCAACAGGATCTCTCATAACCAGGAGAACCTTCTCACCTGGAATTGATGTGTTATACAGAATCTGAGCTCATTCCTCAAGGAGAAGGTCACTGGAGCTGAGGGCCCCATAAACAAACGGCGCTCTTAGCATCAAAACTCAACTATAACTTCAAGACTCGGGGCCAAGAGAGATCAGGAATGACAGACGAAGATCAAGATCAAAAGAAGAATTTTCTTTCTATGTCAGACTCACCACGTGCAGCAACACCATCACCTACACATTCCCAGCATGCAATGCTGTATTTTTAGGAACTAGTTACAGAGATTTGCCTGGTGCAGGTTAAACTGCAGAGATCCTGAAAGCAAATAATGACAAGGCTAAAGTAATTCCCAAAGATTTAGACTTGTGAAAATTCCTTGTTGAAGAATTAGACATATAATCAGTCTCTGTTTATGTCAAACAAAAAGTAGTCCATGCCTTTTAGGAAAAAAAAATAAATAAGCAGATCAAGTACAAAAGAATTTATCCATTATAAAGCAGATTAACAATTATTCCATTATTTTTGAAAAACTAGAAGTATATCTCATATCGCTAGAGCTCCTATTATTAGGGTGTTTGATACATCCAAGCATCATAAATGTATACATGAAATTCCACAACATATCTTTAATTATATGTCTTATTATTTCAGATATCTTCAATTAACATCCTGACTGGCAAGAATGACACCACTGGTATCTTTAATAATTATTATATCTACATTTACACAGAAAAGCAGCTGTGCGTTCCTTAAACCTCTGGTTTTGTTATATAGAGCGTCCTGTTTTCTCGCTATAAATATGTGTGTGTGTGTAGGCGGGTGCATGTGTGTGTGTGTGGACATTTCTGGTGAAGACCCAGCTGTTCTAGACATTATTACGACACAGTAAGGCCTTTTAAAAATGACAGCAGATTGACATTTTAACAATTTTATATTGTCAGATTATCACATTTCCCTGCAACTTACAGACTCAAAGCTAACCTGTTCCATAAATACCGTGGTTTTTTTCTTACCGCTGACTTTCTCATCGCTCTGTGTTTTCCAAGCTGGCCTGTTCTGCACCGGCTGTATGAAATTGTGAAAAGGAAATGTTTGTGCAGTCACATCCGGTCTGTGCTGCACAATCATGGCAAGCACTCCTCATCCTGAAGAAGAGGCAGCATCAGGTTTGTCTTTCTCTTGTCTTGTTTGTCTTGTGTTGTTTTTGTCAAGACGATTTCTGCTGGAAGGAAAAGATGGAGCGCTTCCAGAGACATGATTGCACTACAAAGCAACTCTGTGTATCCCACAATCCAGCAGCGGATTTGCCTCAGGATATTCGGAATCCTGTCAGAGCCATCAGTTCCATGAATGCATGCTAAATGTTGACCTTCCTTTCACTGGGAAAACACAGCATGATTAGATTTAACTCCGAGTTGAACTTTCAAGTTAACTTGGTCTAAGAAATGGATTCTAAAGCTTTTAAATGCAGGTGGAAATGTAGGTACGTGTTGCTGATGCAAAGGGAAATATTTTCTTCACATGTCACATTGTCTAATTTCATACCTAATGCCTGGTTCACATGGCGAGATTTTAAAATACTGGCCAATTTTCAGAACTTCAGAAACCTCACAAGCGGCGATAAAAACATCTGAGTTATAAGAGGTTTGGTCGTGCAGCATACAAAAGCGACACACACCACACATGAACCGATTTCATTCACTAATGTTAAGATTTCGGACTGGAAATCTTGCAAAACCTCTCGAGCTCAAACGTGAGTTCAGAGTAAACAAACATGACCGACTGGGACAAATCAATGGCAATAGTTTGTGGACTGTGTTTAACAGAGGGAAAACATCAACAGAAAAAGATGTCTCCATCGTCTGGCGCATCATGGTGGTTGTTTGGTTTTCTTTATGTAGAATTCTTCTCCTTCTTTCCATGACTTCGCTTTCTGATTGGCTACTCGTCTCAGTCAGCAGGCTGAGTTACTTCCTATCTTCCCATCAGCTCTGAGCAGCCTCCATATTGCTGTCAGTACTGTGGACCAGACAACAAAATACATTAGCAATCTAATCTGCACTCTGTCAGGAAAACAAACCTGTTTTATTACAAGCACATAACTCATACTTAACATGACTTGCTACAAGAAGATAAAATAAAATGAAAGCATTTCACGTTTTCAATTTGAGGGACCAGTCAAAGCCTTCCCCAAGGAGAATGAAGGCTCTGATGATTCACCACTCGCACATTATTAAAACACCAGCACAAGATTTTTTTCCAATTACTGTATGTCTCCACCAGCTTTGCACATTTAGGGACTTTTTTTCTTCTTCCTACTAACAAATGTTTTTCATGTTCAGTCAGATTGGATAGAGAACATCTGGGAACATCGATTTTCAAGCCGAGATTTAGACTGGGCCACCCCGGCTGCATGCCCAAAACACACCCCCACACCCCTACACACCCCCATGCACCTGTCTAAACTCTTATAGTTCGTCACCCAAACTGAAACTGCTATCATACTAAAGGTTACATGTCTCAATATTGAAATATCTGTTTTTGTAGCTGAAATGTTTTCATAGAGTACAGCCAACTGTCTCAACCCATCAGTACTGTATTTTAATATGTGTGTTGGGGTGTGTGTGTGTGTGCTGTGTGTGGCATTGGGCTTATCTGTCTGTGTAGAGAGGTATGAGAGCTTGCTGTGTAATTGAAATGTCATGCGTACAGGAGAGCGCTTTGACTGAACAGGAGCCTTTAGCCATGCCCCGATGAGCCGGCGACAGTTGAGCAACGGCCTCCCCAATGAGAAGTGGCATTCCCCGAACCCATTCCTCCTCCTCCATCCTCGTCCGTCAGCCCGTCCTGCCCCGGCCTCAGCCCCAGCCCCGCCGCTCTCCTTCTGTCTGCCATCCCTCCCTGCCTATCTACCCTCTAACAGTGATTAACGATATTGCCCGGTAGTCACTGAAATATTAAAATAAATGGTTGGCTGAACCGAGGTCTGAAGGAAAGCCAGTTCATCTATCATTTTTATCTGAGGCTAAACTATTGTGTTATTGATGGCAGCTTTGGGGTTGCCATTCAAGTCTACTAATGCAGGTAGCGAAGTAACTCCCAGGGTTTGATAGGTGCCAAACATCAGGACAATATTGTTCATTTTCATATAATCCATGATTAATAAGACTGTGGGAAGAAGTATTTATTTTGTTTTGTTTTGTTTTGTTTTGTCACAAACAAATGAAATTCACAAGTGAATGGACTCTACATTTTTCCTTAAACGGGTCAAAACAGTGTGACTTGGTTTTATGTCACAGTAGACAGTCTGGGTAAAAATAATTATTTGCAATGTATTTTGTATTATATTTTTGTCCACACAATAATTATTTCCTTTCCTTATATTTTTAGTTTTAACCTTTTCAAACATTTAAATATGTAAAAAATTCAGTTTAGCTGGAGTAAGATCTGTCAGTCTTTTTAATACAATACAGTCAAACCCAGATTACAAAGTCTGTGGCTAAAATGTTTTCCATTACATGAAGCCAAGCTGACTTCATTGTATCAACATCAGCAATTATAAGCAAACATTTGGCGACAGTGGAGAGAAATAACATGATAGTTTTAAATAGGAAAAAAGAAAAAACTCCACCGTATGCTGATTTAGCATGATTGCCCATCTTCTGTGCCTGACACTGGGTTTGAGAGAATGGAGCAAACACTAGTAATACCAAAACTATAAAAAATAGCAACTGCTATAAAGTTTTAAATAATAAAAAAACCTTTTTTTTTTAATGATTTAAAGCGTGAACCAACTCATTCCTATGTGATTTTAATTGCATTTCTAATTTAATAGAACACTGTAATTGCAAACTTGTGTTTTCTCAACATTAATGGTATATTGACCATGTTTGTCAACAATAACAACTTGGTTACAAGAGAAACTCAAAGCACTACAATAAAGATAATTGTTGAAGTCATGACAAATAAAACTTTCCTATAGTCTAAGGTTTGGTATGTCTCTCGTTTTCGGTGACACACTTAAGCAACTTAAATTTGACTCTAAATTCTTCAAATACACATTCCTTTAATGTTGAACATAGAAGCTACAAAAAATTTGCCCAGGCTGGTAGAGGACATTCAACATGATCTGTTTGTTTTTTTTGCTGTGAATGCACAAAACCACATCCTGTCAATCTAATGTCTAATCCAACGAAGTCAGAATCTATGAGAATTTGATTACATTCAGACCAGGTGAGCATCATTGACCTTGACATTGTATCTAATATAGCTAAGTGCTGATGACAGCGCCTTAAGGAGCCACAAACTCCACATCTGTGATGCGGGCCGTTGGAGGCTGGGGGAGAGCATATGGTGGGATTTGGTCTTAATGAAGTCCAGACTGAATTAGGCACGTCTTGATGACTCAACTGCTGATAGCTTCCCATTTATCTAAAGTGGCTCTGGTCTTCTTTTTACAGTAGTAGCAGAGAAGGGCTTTAGTATATTTACAGCCATCATGGAATATTTATCTCTACAAACGGGGCTAAAACTAATGACAAGAGCTTCTGCAGGAATGTCCCTGGTCGTCTTGGATAAGAAACATCAGCAGCCACTATTATATGTTTCATCTTCTTTTGTTTGTAGCCACTGATGCTACATTTGGGATGTTACTGTATAAACACAACATCTGGATATTTCCCAAAATGTAAAAGTTTGATGGGATTTTTTTCTATGTCAGAACATTTCCCAGGTAAATGGTCTCTTCACATCGAACGCCTTGAACAGGATCCAGAATACAGACAGTGAAGGCGAAGCAGCAACATGGCTGCATGGAGAAGAGCCCAAATCTACCAGATCAGATCAACCATCCAGGTGCAAATCTCCTGACTTTACCACTTCATTCATAAAAGACTTTCGTGATTTTTTTTGTCACAACTTTGCTTACAGATTTCTGACTTTCTGATGTCACAGAATATCGGAGTTCTCTTATTGTAAAGGTGTCTCTATGATCATAGAATATGTTTTTTTCTGAAGTACTTACAGCTTCTGAACATGAGGGGAATATTCAATATTTTTTCTTGAAAATATGTGAAATTAATAAAAAAATTTCTGAGATAATTTTTTTTAAAAGTTTTCTCCTGTGCTACATCAAGAACCACTGAAGAAAACACAGAGTGATACTTCCTTCTTCATGATGGGCGTCACATTTTAGAGGTTGTAGGATTTCTCTTTTGGCTTTGGAAAAAAAAAAGAACACGACACTTACGCACTTGTTTTGGTTGTATTTACCCAGAATGCCCTGCGTTGTAGCCGGCTTCCTGCTTTGGGAACAGTCTCCAGTCTGCTTAGTGTTTATGTATGCATTCAAACCACAACACAGTTCACTTCACCCAAACAGAGACTGAGGTTTGTAGGCAAACCAGAGTTAGATTTTTTGGTCCTGATCAGAGCGCGATCAGAACTCCCCAAACAAACCGCACCTTATATGGAAACAAAAAAGAACTAAACTTTGATTAAAGTTTGACCAAACTAGGATGGTGCAAGTGTAATCAGGAACTTGATTTAAGAACACCATTCAACTGAATGAGAAACACTTTATAAAAGATCTCAGAGTTGACTGTGCACACCAGAGCAGAAACAAAGCAGCGAACTCAAAGGAACTGTCTTTATATTTCATAAACCTGGTTCTGTTGTAAAGACCACAAATCCGGGAAAGATCCAGATGCTTTTAGGATCACTGACACAAATCTTGTTATGTTGAAGGTCACCTTGGTTAAACTGGAAAGCTGATCTCACAGCAAAAAGAAGAATTAATGTCAGCTACCTAAAGGGGGACTAAATGCACTGAAGTCCTCTCATACCTTTAAATTAAAGCAAGTAAAATGAAGAAAGAAAAACTGCTCCTCTGTGGCAGAGAAGCCACTTTCCCTCCACCATGTATCATCCAAGCTGAATCAGAGAGTGTGGACTCTCATCTGCATAACTAGTTTTTCCTTGGAACAGGTTGGGGTCAGTGCTTGATTTATAACACAGGAGGCCTTGCTCCTTCAACATTGATATTCCTGTGCAGTCGCTGAACCCTTGTAGGACTTTTGTCATTAGTAGCCTCAGATAATCTGTAATGACTGGAAGCACTGAATTCAAATCTGAAAAAAACACTTTATCGATTCATTGAAGAATATATAAAAGTCTCTTTCGACCATTTAAAATAAAAAGTAGAAAAAGAAAATAATTCAAAAGACCGAGTGAATAAGGAATCTGCAACATTTCTCAAAGACCTTGGACGGTTATGTTTAAAAGGGTGAGCTCAACTTTTAGAACTGAAGTTATGCAAGTAAAACAAGCTTTACAGGGGAGGCCATCAACAGTTCAGCAGCAGGAAGTGGACAGAGAGGACCACAATATGACAGTCCTTTTGATATATATAAAAAATATATATATACAAACAAATATCACATATTATAAGTAAACTATAAAAACTACATTCCTAAGCTTCACTATATTTGAAAAATCAGTTTCACATAAGGAATAAATTAGAACACCTTCACGTTTCTTTTCTCACATTACTTGGCTAAAGAAGTGTCACATTATGAGAATGTGATTACTCAGCATTATGGAGAAAGTTTGCTCTATAACTATGTAAACATCAGACATTTAGGTTGGTTTGGTGTTTACCTGCCTGGTGAGGGGAGAGTTAACACCAAAAAAAGTTTTTTTTTTTTTTGTCTGTCACCCTTCCTCTTTTGATTGAATTATCCAGAATATATTTGACTGAAGTACATATTGTGAATAAAACACAATAATTTATGTGAATCAATACTTCTCAAATAGCGCAGCACATGATGTGCGGGGCAGAAGAGCAGGACAAGCAGGACTTTATAATTGTCTTTCTTCATTCCTGACTGATTATTCAAACCTCCGGTCACGAGGTGGCAGCAATGTTCAAATAAATCAACAGGTGGCCTGTAGAAGAAGTGACACATGGACGCACACATAGCTGACTGATTGAGGAGGACAGAAAAACGGATGTTTTAAACAGATTTACTTCCACGGAAGAGAGATGGAGAAGTTTGTGACAATGAAAAGATAAACAGAGGTTACTAAAACAAGTATGACAAAAAACTTAAAAAATATAAGAATAAAATCTTGTATTTTTCTTTATCCACAACATTTCTTAAAGAAAGTTGTAAGCTTATGATAAAAAAAAGTTGTCTTGATGAGAAAAAAAAAACTTTATTCAGATCTGACGTGACCAGCTCATCAAGTCTGTGGTTCTTTCTTTGAAATGGACAGTCATTTACACAATAAGATTGGGATAACTGCTTTATGATGGATTTATTGGTATTTTTTACTTGAGGATTTATTTAATTTTTTTTTTCTTTAATTATATGTGTTATGTATGTGATAAAACAATACATTATTCAATGGCACTATTTTGTGTACTATGTGGAAGAATACCAAATGTGGTATCAGCGCATTGACCTCACTATGTTCTTCTCCCTGTGCACGAGTGGATTCTCTCCCGGTACTCCGGCTTCCTCCCACAGTCCAAAAACATAACTGTTAGGTAAATTGGTCTCTCTAAATTCTCCCTAGGTGTGGGGGCGTGTGTGTGTGTGTGCATGGTTGTTTGTCCTGTCTGTCTCTGTGTTGCCCTGCGACAGACTGGCGACCTGTCCAGGGTGACCCCGCCTCTCGCCCGGAACGTTAGCTGGAGATAGGCACCAGCACCTCCCGACCCCACTAGGGACAAGGGTGTTAGAAAATGGATGGATGGATATATGGACTATGTTTTTGTCTTGAAATAAAGACTTATTATTTAAGTGTTCCAAACTCCTTCTGCTGATAATAATTTGATGCTGTATGTTAAATGTTAAAGTATTTTCTTACTTGAAAAACCCATACCAATTACTTCTTCTCAAGATGCTCCGTGTTCTTCATTTTAACGCAGCCTGGTGTAGAGTTCTGATGAATTTACAACCACAGCAACTTTAGATTTAAGTTGTTGCAGCTCATTTCAATTAATCTGTTTCAATAATTAGGTCATAGAATGCTGGTGCCGGTGGCTTGTGCAGATAAATTAATAAATATCAGATTCTCAGTAGTTTGAGATGTGTGATCCTTAAGGGAGGCTTGACAGAAAATAATTGAGAAACGCTGACATAAATCATTATTACGTGTTATTAGCCTGAACCCTGCAGACCTTGTCTTCCTTAAGGTGTGTGTGGAGGCGAGCGCAGTGTGTCGTGTGTAAATGAACAGAAGTAATCCATGCGGTTCTCAGATGGGGGGGTGGGCCGTGAACACACAAACAAGTCAGGTCAGGTGAGCTGCAGTGCAGCTGCCACTGTGAATCACAGCCCACCTGAAGACTCAGATTAATGTGCCGTCCTAATTAACCTCTGGATCTTTACTAAATGACTCCATCATTTGACTTAAACCAAAGGGACATGGCGACAAAAGCCTAGTGTATACATCACCACATACTTGCTCCAGCCATCTCTAGGGGATGTGCAGTAAAAAAAGCACACCACAGCATGCTGGGGCGTGCTGTGGTGGCGCAGGGGGTTAGCGCGCCCCACGTTTGGAGGCCTTAGTCGACGTCGCGGGTTCGACTCCCAGTCCCGACGACCTTTGCCGCATGTCTTCCCCCCTCTCCTCACCCTCCTTCCTGTCTGCCTACTGTCGAAAAAATACGAGCCACTAGCGCCGCAAAAACTCTTTGGAGAAAAAAAAAGAAAATAAAAGGTTTGCTGATATGGGAGAGACTAAAACAAATCTTGTCATTTTGACCGGTAGTCATAATGCTTTAACTCTGCCAGAGCTAAAAATGTTACAAGAAGTGAGAAATCCCATAAAACCTCTAAATGACAGGTTATATCTTAGTCTCATTTTCAAGGACGATCTGAGCTATATGTGACCTCAAAGGAAATGGAGTCTTTTATCAGCTTGCTTTTACTCGTGACAAAAGACGGTAAAAGGGATCCCATTATTTTTTTTTTTTCTTTTTATCCCATTTTAGATATTGTACAGCCTCATCCAGTCTGGAGAAAATGGGATGACTCTTTGGTACAGACATGAAAATAAAATAACATTCCCACGCCAGTTCTCTCTTGAAGTAATATATTCCACATTGTTCATTCTGAAACAGGTGCTCTACAAATTCAGGCTTCAGAAAAGAAACAGTAAGCTTTTTATTTTTTTTGCACAATCTAAAGTATCTAAACTGTTTTATAAACTTACCAAAAGAAACACAAACTGGACTTAACCCTGCCAGCATAACTCAACTGATTGAACTTTTTTTTTTTTTTTTTTTTTTTACCTTGCGTATGTGTTGGTTCCCATTGACAACACATCAAGGTCTTCATAGGTGTTTCCGTGGTCCAGGTAAGGTCTGCTGGGGTGGAATAAGAAATTGGACATGCAGACAACAGAACAGATGTGATATTGATGGTGGTAGAGTCAGTCTTCTGCACTGTGACTTTGCCCCAGAAAGGCTTTCCAGTGGGGAAACTGGGACGTGGTGGAGTAATGGGCGTAGGCGTTAGACTCATTGTGGCTTTGTGCTGTGTGCATAAAAGCATGTAGAAGTTGCAGAAAAGCAGGGAAAAAGGCACTTGACAAACACTAAGACTATATGCCTTATCCCTTCATTCTCAGGTTTTTGTCAAATTTCAGAATCCAGTCCCATTTTAATATCTGCCATAATCCTACAATTAAATTACAGTAAATGATTTCCTGCCACAGTCTGTTGGGATGATTTTCTTAAAGCACTTTCACACTTACTCTGTTTATTCCACTATAATCAAACTGTAAATTTGTTTGTCCGAAAGTTCAAACAAATTTCGTTTGTAGAGTGTGAATGCATGTTTAAACTCTGATCTGGACCAAAAAAATCAAACTCTGGTCTGCCGGGTTAAAGCGGTTTGAAAGCTTATGAATGCAATTGAAAATACTCATCAATAAAAACTGAGAAGTCAGACCTGGATTTGGAATTACTGAGTCATGTTAATTCTCCATCATGTCAATATCTTCACGTTTTTCACTTAGTACTTATAATTTATCCATGTTAAATTTTTTATTAATGAAAATGTAATCTAAATCTTTTCTGTTTTAGATTTTTTTCAGAGATTGTAGGAATGTGTTAAACTGATTATTTCATTTTTCCTATATTTGAATAAATATGCTGAAGTTTTTTAATTATTCAAGAGCCCAATGAAAAAAACTTACAAGAAACTTAAATGACACATTTCAAGACACTCCAACAAGAACTGCATTGATTTTCATTTTTAATGACTTCATCGCTGACTAAAATACAATTGGCAGTGTTTTCTATTCATAATTAAATAGTTCTATGTTAGATATTAACCTACAAAATAATCTTGTAGATCACTGTTTTTTATACACTCTTTTCAATACATCCAGTGAAGTTAAACTCCCAGAGGGAATGGTCCAATTTAGATGCAATTTGGTTCAGAACCGGAGCAGCTATTTGTATTTCAGTTCAATTTGTAAGAAGCATATAGAAGAATCAGAGGCTTTAAGTGGTGGCAGTTATAATGTTATCAGGCTGTTACTGGAACTTCTGACATGTTGCCAAACCAGTAATAGACACAGAAAATTCCCTGCAGATGTAGCAGACAGCACTGGGTTGGATGGATGAATCTTAACATCACCTTCCATCTGGAGTTAAATCCTACACTTTATGACAGGCAGAACTGGTGAAAGTATTTGCATTCTTTGGCTTAGTAAAAGTACATATTTGATTCATTTAATTAAAATTTCAAGAGGTTCTGAAATGAACTACAAGTTAAAAAACTATTTTCACCTTCAATAATACAAAATAACTTTGTTCTTAATAACTGTACAAAATAAGTTTCAGGTACTCTTTTGCTTACAACCTGCCCTGAAAATGGGTTTCATTTCATGTAAATCATTTTTTTTGTATGTTCTGTTTTTCAGATTTGACTAAGAGTTTTTAATCACCAGTTTTTTGTGTTTGGTAGGTTGGTACAGTACATAGAACATTTAACGTATATTATTCTTGGAGTTAGCAGCAATGAAAAGTTCTCTGAAATAAGACCAAAGATGGGAAACGGTTTGTTCTCTGAATGTTTTCCATCGTCGTCTGCAGTTTCCCAGCTTGCTGTCTTCATCCACGTCACTTTTAATGTTGTTCACTGTAAAACAAACCCTGATCCAACTGAACACCTTTATTTGGTGCAAATGATTTTTCCCTATTTGTTACGACTTTTTCTTCATATTGACAGTGATAAATGTAGAAGTTTTTACCCAGTTTTGAGAATGTAAAGAGTAGAACGTATATATGTTTGTATTCAAGTCTACAGAGTAAAAGTACAAAGACAGCAGAAAAATAATTAATGATGCAGTACATATCTTTTATGAAAAATTGTTTATATTTTTACATATTAGTTAACACTCTCACTATGTCCTGACAGTAGAATACAAGGCAGACAATCTGTGAAAAGGTTGGGAACCTTTGGCTCCTCTCAGTAGTCATACTGCCATTTGCAGAAATGATTTGCTCAGTCAGAAACAACCAATCAGGGAGGGTCTAAGTGCTGTCAATAACTCACACCTACAGCACCGACCTCTGCACCGACCTCTGCCCTCTGGTACCAGTGGTAGACCCACAAGTTACATACGGATCAAATGGTTTGGTTATCCTTCTGCATGTGTTCAGCCACTTAACTTGGTCCCTGGGTTTTTTCTCTGTTTATTTTTCTGATTTATTTTTTTCTCAAAAAATAAATTCTGTTTTAGGCAATGAAATATATATGTTATAAGTGAAGTGAGTAGAAAAGAAGTTATAGTACAGCACTCATTAGCAAAAGTTGGTGTTGCTTTTTCTAGTGGGATTTCAGGATCATTGAAAAAACGCAGAGTGAGCCTTAACAGCAAAATTAATTGAGAATCTTGTTTTCTATGACCATGAATGCCTTTTGCAACTAAAACTCTCAACTCCCAGACCCTGCAGGAATAAATTTGGTGAACACACTTGTTATGTATCTTCTTTAAACCGGCGTTGGGGATATGCAGTTTTGTTTTTCATGGCAAAAGCAATTCCCTGTTCATAAGTATTATAATAAGTACTATGATTTCTTGTAGAGTGGTTGTTGTTGCACATTCCTCTTAGATGAATGCGAAGAATCAGCAAAATGCAATTCAGCAACAAGCATGTGGAAGTGAAGAGTCAGCAGTGGTTTCCACAAAAAACAGGAGAAATGGCTCAAGAAAAAGCCAACGTAGTTTTTCCACCAGCTGACCGTCTCCAGTTTGTTGCTGTGAAACAGATAAGGGTCCTTCTGACCGTGGTTTTACCTGCATGCTTTGCCCTGCAATACCATTCCTGAGCTGCTTCTCATTATGTCACATAAATACAACAAAAACACAAAGTGAGCCATAAGTGTAAGTGAATAGATCAGTTTTCCTTAAATTATGAAACATTTGCTAACATCAAGGCTTCCCTTGATGTCATGTTTCACAGATTTACAATCAGATTTCAGTTGTACTGAACCATTCCAGTACTTTGTCTTTGATCTAAGCTCTGCTACTGTGGGTGAATATGTTACAAGTACAAACAGGTCTGTGTTTAAAACAGGTTTTCTTCCTGTATTTATCGGGAGTGAGAATGGGTTGATTTATCCAATCAACTCTGACCACAGCAACCTATGGATTTTAGTTTGGAACATCAAATACATTCCAGGATTTCAGTTGTTTTTTTTTTTGGACCATATGCGACTTTGAAAACTGAGATACCTAGCTACAGTGCTACTTGATACCCTGTTGGCTGGCATTAGCAAAGCAGCTAATCCAGGAGTGCCATTTACACCATTTACTTTAGTGCTAACTGTCACATCAAGAGCAGATATATGTAAGACTATACATGTTAGCTTCTGCTAGTGCCAGGGCAGTTCTAATGTGCATATATGTGTATATTAAGGTATATTTGGTATTTGAACTATTAAAATAGGCAGTTATGAGAGTTCTTATAAGGGTTCTCAACTATAGATTTTGGGTATTCGGTGAATGTCACCCCTGTCTGCTGTAAATACCAGGGATCCACTGCGACGTTCCTGTGACGCTCCTGTTCCTGGCGTAATCTGCAGTATAGTTTCTTTTCCGATACTGAAAGAGATATTTATGAGGTTTAGTATCAGCCGATACCGATCTTATGCAGAGGAATAGAGGTGAAATTACTTACTACATTTTTTTGTTTTGTTTTGTTTTGCTTTTCTTTTTAACACAGGTGTTAAAAAGTAGTGTTAACACTGTATTATGTACTGAATTACACATTTATTTGATAACTCTGCATCAGTACAGCAAACTAAAATTCACCACTACCTTCACAAGCTTGGTCAAACATGTAGAAACAATTTTAATTTGTTCATTCAGTGAGATTCAGAGTAGAACAGCAATGGAAAATAAGTAATAAAGAAACTGAAACTGACAAAAACAATAGGGTGTCTTGGTCAAACATAAAAATAAACTGCAGCAAAACTTTGTTCAAATGGTTCAAATAGTGCAATTATAATTTCTAGACATAATGAAAAATAAATAATAAAGCATGATGCCAGAGCACAAAGCATAGAATTAGACTGAATAGATCTACTTTTATGAATCACAAAGCAGTTGGTTGCACTGAATTTTTGTGTTTTTAATGAAAATGTTTGAGGTTTTTGAATACTTCAGCAAAGTCAAAAGTAATCTCCACTCTGTCATATGTTCCAGTTCTCCTGTACACTCGTGCATCTGCAACCACCGAGTCTGACACAGCTAACAGCAGACACTCTCCTTTCCCCTGTCCCCCTGCCAACCTCTACAAAGCCACTTTAATCTTAAATGGGTCTTGAAATAATTCAAATCATTGGAGAATCATTTCTGATCTTTGGGTATGCATAACATTCCCTTGATGTCTGCGACAAAGAGCCTTCAAAGCTCTGGTTGTAGCCGCAGGATCTCAGGACGCAGTCACCTCCTGTGAGATCCAATCAGTGTGAAGATGCACTCGGCCTCATCAGAAGGGCCGCTTGCTAATCAGACTCCTCAAGCATCGATGTGACAATTAGCATTAGGATTACACTTCAGCTTCTCGTCCCTTCAGAGCGCCGTGCGTGCCTTTGTGTTCATTTTGATTTCATAATGTAAACAAACTTGAATGGACAAGACATTTGTCCTCTGAGGAGCCTCTCAGACGACACGAGTGAGGCTTCAAACTAGAACATTCTTACTTTTACCCACTTACAATAAGAGTGACAGTACCACAGGGCACAGAAGATGGCGCTATGGACTGTGTTGCACAACTTACAAAAAGCCCCCAAAAACCTTGGAGTTTGAAGGTGTGACATTGTAGAAGAAGAAACTGTGATCCTGGAAAGGAATACGAGCTTCAGGTATTCTTCTATTCTCTCCTTGTGGCCGTTTTTTTTTAAAATCTTTTTAATCATCAGCATATAACTCCACATCAAAATACATTAAAGATCTGCTGTTGTATAAACCTTCAGACCTCTCAGGTCTTTTGGTTCTGGTTCTGCTCTTCATCTCCAGAACCAAACATCAGCATTCAGCTTCTATGCACCACAAATCTTGAACAAACTTCCAGAAAACTGAAAAACAGCTGAAACACTGAGTTCCTTTAAATCTAAATTAAAAACTCAGCTGTTTAGAGTTGCTTTTGAAACATTATAACTGAAACATGAACCAGCATATTTGATGTCTATTGATAGGATGTAATGTTTTTATTGGTATCACATTAGGTTACTGCTGTTATGATGTAAAGCACTTTGCACTTTGCCTTGTTTCTGAAATGTGCTACACAAAATAAACTTGATTCATTCATTGTTAGCAGCACCATTTGGCTGGACCTCCGTTGAATGAGGTTCTGTCAGTCGGTAAATAGTTATGCAATTAATTGTTCCATATCTTTATCTAATTTTTAAAAATAAATTTTTACCTTTAATTTTTTATTTATTTATTTTTTTGTGGTCAACATAGCCAAATCTTATTGATGGTATTTGATTTGCAAAAGCAATAAAAGCGTAAAAGATTCAAAGGGTGAAAACTTTTCATAGCCACTGTAAATTGAGTTGAATTGAACTACAATACATTTTCTTACTCACACCACTGAGACAAAATGCAGATAGGCAATCATCCATTGGCAGTGTTAAAGTTGTTACATGGAATCTGATAGTTCTGATAACTATTCTTTAAACAGTTTGAAATGGATGAACTCTTCATTCTATTTGCAAAAACACAAAAAGTGTTTTCAGTGAATTCTTGGCTGGAACCTGATTGAGTCGTCATGAGCGAGTGTGAAGGCAAGGACAAGAGTTCAAACCGGAGAGAAAATACATTTGTACAAACAACATTGTATTGGACTCTGCAAACACAATTCTGAGGTGGCAAATAAGGTGCTGCAGAGGCAAGGTCTTTTTCAGAGCAAGGACAGAGATTTTTCAGTGGGAAAAGTGCAGAGTTTGTGGGTAAAAAAAATATATATCCCTCTCTCTCTCTCTCTCTCTCTCTCTCTCTCTCTCTCTCTCTCTCTCTCTCTCTCTCTTTTCAGCCTCTTTTGATCAAATATTTTGCTGCAGACCAGGAACTTCATTACCTTTCATTTCACATAATAAATCTCTTCATTCAAAGTGTATCCTTGCATCTCTTTGTTTAAAAGAGATTCTACAAGCATTTATGTTAATGCTTGTATAATCTGTGTTCATCCAACTCATTCTTTTGAGTGATTTGACCAAATCTCACCAGAACTGATGATGGAGAAACCTTTCACTTGACTGACACAGCTTTACTAAATAATATGAAGTTCTCTCCTCATTTTGTCTTTACAATTAGGCTCATCACAAAAAATATTGCTGGACGATAAACTGTGCCAGAACTTAATGTGAAAAACAATGTTGTCATTTTGATATCATATTTTTATCCATTATAGATAGGAAAAAAATTACTTTCCATCAAAAAATTCTTAAGTGTTCAGAATGATTTCATACATTTTCTAGAAAAAAAAAACAGGATGTTTCTGAATTTCACAAGTTGTCAATGTTTTGATTTTTGAAACTCGGAAAATTTCCCATATAAACAAAAAATAAAAACCACAAAAAAACTGAAACCATAAGTAAAAAAACATAAACTTCTTCAAAAACTATGCAAAAAATTATTGAGTTTAATTTAATTGATCATGTGATTAATGTCTTTGTTGAATACTGTGATATACTTATTCACAATAATAAATTTCTGAAGTAACAGCATTCTTTTTTTTTCCATCCACGGTAACCAAGGATTCAATTGGGGCACATCTGGGCTGCACGTTTCCTGCTCTGGTAAACGTTAGGTTTACATATCTTTGACAACATATATCGTTATTTCAGGTTGAAAAGTGAAGCTCTGACTTTCTGTCAGTGCTTGAAAGCTGGACTTTTTTCTCCAGTTTTGCCAGAGGCATCAGTTCAGTCCTGGGTTTGCTTGATAATCATGACTCAAGTCCCGGAGGTCAGAGAAGAAATATGAGCTGGTTTTACAGGAGTTACCTTGTAGAGCTGTGAGTAAAGGCACACAAGTTATTTGATCCTATTAATGCTGGCTGATGCACAGCCATCTGAACCCAGGCAGGAGTTGTTGTTAACCGTATGGGGATTTTTACTGTCCTGCTCCGTGTGGGTCCTTGCAGGGAGTAAACAAACTAACTTCTAATGGATTTGCTACGGCGTAAACCAACGGAGCAAGAGGAGCTGCTGAATTTTCCATTATTAAATGTGAGGCAACAAGCTTCTGATTTTGTACCCCAAAACTTTTAGTTGATTCCTGCCCTCAGATAAATGTACGTGATCTATGCTATTCCTATTACTCAATATATTTTAAAACTACTAAGAGAAAATTAAGTTCTAGTGCCAACCTAATTCGTCTATTGATCAATCAGTTCCACTGGGATTTTGTGCTATTTTTTTCAGTTTTTCTTGTAATCAGAATTCTAGATTTTGTTGTGATGATTTAGAAAATTAGCAAATAATTTTGTGATACTTCTTCCCCATTAACCTCCATCCAAAATGTCTTTATAGAAGAAAAAAACTGTGAAAAAAATAAGACACATTGAATACAAACATTTTTATTCTTTAAGGAATTTAAACAGCTCGTTTTTCCTTGCTCGCCACTGACGATGACTCAGCTTCAAGCAGCAGTGCAGTAGAAGTAGGAAATACTGCCACCTGCAGGCAGGAGTTAGCACTCCATTAAACCCAATGTTTTTGAACATTTTTGTGGAAAATTTGCAATAAACTCACAATTGCAATTCAGCACAAAAAACAAAACAAAACAGGGATCTGTTGATTTTGTGTGAATTTCCGCGACTGAGTAAAACCAGAGTTACTGCTCAGTAGTTTTCCAATATTCTCCTCAATTTTATAGTTAAAGCAGGCACCCTGTTTTTATAAAGGATGGAAAGATGGACATACAAATTGGAAGACTCCAATAATTTCTTCTTTTCTAAGTTGAAGGCAACTCAAACATGTCCTTTGCTCTGCATGTTTCAAATAGTGGGCCACGGAAGCCTGATGTTGACCACCCAGAGTGAACCTTTAAATGTCAGGACGGTCAGGCTGCTGATCATTCCTGCGTAGTTCTGGATGAACGTCTGCAGGTGAGCAGGTCACAACTGCTGAGTCATTTCCATCTGTGGCAGCAGGTAGAAAGTAACAGTTAATGACTCAAAAACAAAAATAAATTCTAAACTTCTAAAGCGGATGCATTAATTCAAAACTGTCACAAAGAGCGTTTCAGAGTTGAGTGTGGAGTTTAACTGGCGGTTATTTGTGGAGCAGCTCAGAGGACCTGATGCTTCAACTTATTAATGTCAGCGTTTCATCGGGTCTCCGGTGGGCCGCCGCTACACATAAAGCAGCAGTCAGGCTGGTAACGTAGCTTGATATTTTGAGGGCACAATGTGATGGAAACTGATGAGGTTTAGACACACCAATGTGCACAGTAACCAACACACACTTTTTTGCACTCTTGACTTGGATGCACACACCATTCATCCTCAACTCCATAAAAAGCATGGACAGCGATGGAGCGCTCTGATGAGTCATTCGTTTTCAGACGTCTCCAGGGCAAAAGTGCAGCCTCTTGCTTTTGGTTGCAACCTGTTTGTTCTGTTCAGATGGGCATTCTATAAAATGTTCCGTATTTAACTTCCTCTAACCCAAAAAACCCATATAAATACACAGGTCACTGGGATTATGCCAACTCTGATACTGACTTGTTGGGTTTTCTTTTTTTCCTTGTTTGGTTAAATATACTTTATGAAATCAAGTACAAAAAATATATACACCATATACATGCATCCACCATGCAGATAACATGTTCTTAAACTCATACAAGTCCATTTTTGGTCAACGATTTATGATTTATAAAACTGCATACAAGGGAGTTATAATAAAAAATATTTAGCCAGTCACTTGAATGATTTCTTGGTACTAGAAAGTTTGTCCCTTCTACAGAAAAAGCAGGAGAGTTTTGGATTGATAAACTTTATGATGTTGGGGATGCAGGTCAGGGTCTTGACTCTATCCTGAACAGGGTTCTGCAGAGGATCTATCTCTGTTGCAGTGGACTTTTTCCTTTCTCTTCTCACCCTGTACTAGAGATGCATTATCAATATTTGTATCTGTCTGGATACAGAAGAAAATTCTAGCCCAGGTATCGGTGACAATGTTCCCGATCCATCAGGGCAGATCTATTCAGTCTAATTCTATGCTTTGTACTTTGAGTGATGTCATTAGGCCTGTCACCATAGCAAATTTTGCTGAGCGATTAATCTTCTCAAAAAATTATTGCGATAAACGATAATATTGTTTGAAGACCTTTTTACACTGATTTAATGGAAATGACGTAATAATGCATGCGATTTCCTGCCAAAGATAGATACACTTTATTTTCAAAAGAACACTAAACACTGGAACTGATAAACAAAATAAACAAAACAACCAAAAACAAAATGGATTCTCAGTCTCCATTAACAAAAAATGTACTTGATAAAAACTAAACAACATAAAGCCAAAGTGGAAATAAATACTGCATTCAACCAAAAGAGTGCAGATTATGAAGTCTGTATACTAGATTGCCCTTCAGTATTAATTAGATTTAAATAGAGAAGATGGGCACATCGACTACCTGATGCAATAGTTCACACTACATGATTTTTTGCTCCTATTTTTCCCCTTACAACAATCTTAGCACGTTGGTCTTTCTAAGATTGTGTGGTGTGTTATGGTAGATCGTCGTTGCCGCTCCCATCCAAATGAGGGGTTTTCCCCGACTGGGATCGTTAACGTATGTGACAGGTAGCCAATCAGAAAGCGCGGATTCTCCTCAGTGTTTTCTGACGGGAAATTGCAGAGGGGAATCCCAAACAGCTGACACGGTGCAACCCGAAGTCCAGCGGACATTGGAGATGATATGTGGAAACAACATTAATGTTTATTCAACATGCAAAGAATATAGAAATGACAAGAGGAGGAGTTGGAGCGAAATTGCTACCAGCTGATAAACCCGGTAACTTTTCAGCTGTTCTTCGTTAACGTGACTTAAATAGGTTCTAATGATCTTCATTCAGTCAGGACTTTACTCTGACACTAGCCACATGCATTGCAGGTAGACTGTAGTAAAGCATTGATTAATGCCTGGTTTTAAAATTAGTTCACTGGACTTGTAGCCATTATTTTGTGCCCATTGTTGGACACCACACGGCAGGAACGAACCCGATCTAACCGTTATACCAAGGATTTCTGTCGGCTAATGTGTAGTCTGTCAGGTTTTGAAAATGGGCCGACAATCAGCTGACAGCTCTAAGATCGTGTCCTGTGTGCTGGGCTTTACACTAAGGAAATGAGAAAGGAGGGTCAGTGGAGTTGAGCCTTTTTTCATTCGGTGTCATTAACAGAAAGAGAAAAAAGACGGAAGAGACGATAATGCTGATAATTGAAATGACTTCGATAGTTTTAATTTATCGTACTATTAATTGATTTATCGTTTATCAAGACAAGCCTAGATGTCATACTTTATTATTTATTCTGTATTATATTTTGATTTCCTATTTGCTCTTTCTGAACCATTTGGAAGAAAATTTGTTGCAGTTTAGTCACCTTATTGTTTCTGTCAGTTTCAGTTTCTTTATTATTTATTTTCCATGGAGTGGTCTATTCCTAACGGCACTGACTGAACAAATTATAATTGTTGCTACATGTTTGACCAAGCTTGTGAAGGTAGTGGTGTATTGGTACAGAGTTATCAAATGAATTTGTAAATAAGTCTGAGGTTTGCCAATACCAAACCTCAGATATTGGTAAGCAGATCAGTGCATTCCTGCCTTGTACTTCTTTATAATTGAAATTCCATCAAAGTTAATAAATGCCCTCACAAGAAACAATGGAGCAGATTCCTGTCTCAGTCCCGAATGATCATCTAACCCTGATGAAGGGCAAACATAAGTTGTGGTGAAAATAAAACACAATTCTCTGCGTCCTTGAAACAATACTGAAAATTTGATTCATTTTTACTGGGAATCAAACCATTTGTCAGTGAAAAAAACACTTTTTTATTTACCTAGTTGTAAAAAAACACTTAAGTGTTTTACCTAAGTAAACCGATAGGTGTACTGTTCCTGTTAGTTTAGGAACAGTAAAACAAGAGAAAAGCAAGCAAGTGTCCGAGAGAGATCAGAGAGCAGCATGAATTCTAAGTAAATGAAAAAAGGCTCTCACCCTGACAGAGATTTACATTTCACCTGCCTGGAGAGCTTTAGTTGAAGAGATGTTCACAGATGAAGAGCTTAAAGAAAGCCAAAATCACTCTCTGGTAACTCTGAGTCTGACACCATCAATATTGGAACAAAGTGTTTCTGATGGATGAGACGTTTAACGAAACAAAGCTGCTTTCAAACAACAAGAAGGGCTCTACTCTAACATACACAGTAGATTCCGAAGGAACAGAACCCACACAAATACCCTCATGATGCACAGGCACAGATAAAATAAAAGAATTCCTTCCAAAAGTCTCCCTCAGGAAACATTTGGAAACAATCCAACCTTGACATGTTTGTACAGTCAGAAATGATGCCATCATTCCTTCACTGCACTACAAGGCTAGAGGTAAACATTTGAAAATGATTTTTACACTATATGTCTTCACATGTAGAACTTTTCAATGTTGATTGCTACAACAGCTAAAAACAAAACCCTTTGTGGGTAGCTTTGGATAATACTTTTTGACGTAGTGTGTCCTGATACAACTTTTTCACTACAATCACAAAATTGCAGTTCTGAGTATTGGCTGATGCCACTATTGATGCGATATTATCGCGACTCATACATACTTTTTTTTTTTTAAGATATTGTTGTCTCTAGTGGCCTTTATTTGAAAGTGATCGACAGGAAAGTAGATAATGAGAGAGGAGGAAAGACATGTGGCAAAGGTTATGAAGCCGAGAATCGAACCTACGACGACCTCATCATGGACTAAGGCCTCCTTGTGCTTTGTCTGGATAGAACTGCTGCAGGGGACTAACTGCTGGAGTGGACTAAATGCTGGAGTGGATTAACTGTTGGAGCAGGCTAAATGTTGGAGCGGACTAAATCCTGGAGAGGAGTACGTTTGTTAGGGTGCTTATATCTGAGATTTTAGATGTAGGCCTATGTAATCTGATATTCGTTTTTTGGCTGGTATTGGACCAATATCCCATATCAATATTGGATCGGAGCTAATTTGTAAGTCTCTCTAAAAAGACTTTCTTCCTGTACAGTTTTACTATATTCTGAAATCCAATCCAAATTGGTGTTGAATTGTTGGGTACATGGAGTAATTTAGGGTATGTCAGAGGTTTATAATGACAAACTAGCCTTGTTTTAGGAAGCAATGCACATTCTTGTAGAAGTTGTCCCAATCATTTGGGATGTACACAGAAACAGCAAACAATTAGGACATTCCTACAACACTTCAAGTCTCAAGAGTCTGGTGGTTTTTGTCAGTCAGTGAACTCAACATGTGTAGGCACTAACAACTCCAGCTGTAGAAAACACATTTCAATGTTAACACCTTTAGCAAATTAATTAGTGGGGTGTTTTAAAATGAAGTCTTGTGGCACAATGGTGGTGCAGAGGTAAAATGTGACCAAAATGGAGGATTTAGTCCTCAATGTGGTTGTCGCAGATTCAAGTCCTAACCTGGTGACTTTTGCTGCATTTCTTCTCCCTCTCTCATAACCCACTTTCTTGTCTGACAACTGCAACATAAAGACCACTACAGCCAACAAAAACCTTGAAGAAATTAAGTCTTAAGGATCACAGAGATGTAAGAAGCTATTTAAAATGAAACAGTGGTTTCTGTAACATATTGAGACATTTCTGCAGCTCATAGAGACTGAAGGGGAAGAGAGCGAGACTCTTAGCAGGTAACTGGAAAACTGACGGAAGCACAGCATGTTCTCATGCTTTATCCTTATGAGATTTTTTTACTGTCTGGTGTGGAAAATGTTTGAAAGTTTCCACACCAGACAGTAAAACTGAATCTATGCAAGAAGTTCAACCTCAAGGGAATACGCAGACAGACTGCTTTCAGTAATGGTAGCTATGCTAACCATGATAATAGTTGACGTAGGTTGCTGAAGACAAGTGGATATTTGTACTAATCATTAATCTGTGTTAAAAGCACAGTGAAGTGACCTAAACAATTCTGCTTTGGCTTCTTCTTTCTGCTTGTGTTACACAGGGTTTAAGCTGTTAGATTTCCTTATATAGACACTGGATAAGATAAGGATTTTTGAATGTTTGCCTTTGCCATGTCCTTTTTTTGCATAATTACCATATATTCTACTTGTAGAATATATTAGAGTTTATTAGAGTTAAATTAGAGTGTTACATATTATTAAGGAAGCAGGCAAGGCAAAATGTCAGCATGTCATTTCCCAGCTACTTTCAACATGCCATAGTTTCCACTTATTTGGCTACTGCTGACATCTAATGAGCAGCAGGTTTTAGAGATATGGCTTTGGGATATAATTTTGGGATACCTGGAATAAATTACCACCTGACCCACTGCATGTGTTGCTTTTTCCTCCACCCAATATCCACTTCCAGTCATTTACCATGTTAATCAGTAGTCAGTCCCAGGATTCATGTAGTATGAAGGCTCACAGCTGCTTGCTGGTAACCTATCTACTATACATTTTATGTCAAGCTGTAACAGACTTAACAATAATTTAAATGATTAATGATCAGTAATTCTTTTGTTTGACAATCTTTTTACTTTTCCCAACAGTGCAGCTTTAAAAAAATATCAACCATTGATGAAAAATAACACTTACAACATCAGTAATAACTGGCTTTTTAACCAGTTTAAAGGAAAACAAAAAAGTTTTTTGAATTCAAAGTTGTGGACGGTCTTTCTCTGGTGTTTACAGAAGACAACAACAAAAAAATCTACATCAGTGAGATTCTGAGGTCTTTGATTCAAGGTTTGTAGGCTGTTCTCAATCTGGGCAGAGAACAAAAGGAGGCAGTGCTTTTAAGCTCAGTGCCTCTAAACTTTGGAACGGTCTCCCATTGGACGTGACATTTATGGACACCGGCAACACCGTGGGGAAAAAAACAGCTCCACAACACTGTTTCACAACTAACAAGTCGGTTGTTTGTACTGGCTGGTTTGTAGTGTTTTAGGTGTATCACATTGTTTCTTTTTTTGTTGCTTCATTTATTAATATATAATTAATATATGAAATCACCAATATATGAAATATTATTTCCAATTTTGTTTCTTTTTTGTACTTTTAATTTGTACTACAAAGTAAAAATAGTACAGTAATACTAAAAGGGGGAATGCCTACCTCCTGTTGAATTGTTTCCGTTTCACTGTTCATACATCTGAACCTCACTGGCTCTTAAACTGAAATATTTACACTGACCAAGCCTGGACTGGCTAATCCTGCATTGGACAGAAACTCTTTAAAACACACAACTGAACAGATTAAAAAATAGAATGCAAACAGAATATTAAGATATTTACGCAGGACAGACTAAATTCCACTTTTCCTAGAAACTCCAAGTACACAACATGTATTTAAGGGCAACAAATTGGGATTTTGCATGATATGACCCCTTAAAAAGAATGAATGAAATGCATTGAGGCTTGTGCCCACACTGTTACAAACTGTGAAATACATTGAATGAAAGGAACAAATTAGACAGTGGAGGGTTTTTTTTTGTTCTGTGTTTAAGTATTATTCCAAACCTAAGATCTAAGCACCTCCAGTAGAACTCTGCTGTTAGTCTGCTGAGAATTGAACTTTGACAATCTAGGCAAAGGACAGGTTTCTTCCCCAGTATGATAAATATTCCCTGCTAACTTTAGAAGATCTTCATGCCATTTGGCCCTTGTAGTGTAGATCAGTTTTTTTTTTCTTTTGCTATGATCATTTTCAAAAGAAAATCTCAACAGTAGGGTCCTTCCCATTGACCTCAACTACACAGGAAAGTAGAATGGCAGGGTGTTCTCCAGAGTCTTCTTTTTACCCTTTTATATCTCTCTCACCTAACCACATATGCTGATTCTGAGGAAATATTAGAAGCAAGATAAAACAGAGAGACAATGAAGAAGAACTTCTGACACAGGAGGATGTGCAAAGTAGAACAGCAGACTTTACAGGAAGGTTATTACAGCTAACTAAAATGAATAAATTACAGGACTCATGCTCCTAGTGGCTATGCTACACTAGTCCACAAATTGGCGACCACAAAATTTTGGAGAAAACAACAGAGTCAGTTGGTTGTTTGACAATAATTCAATAGATTTTTTGAAAATGGAATCTTCTGCTGAGTATTCATTACTCAATCAATGTATGCATAATCACAATCCAATACTATAACCTTTTTGAATTCTGACAAAAAAATTAAATTAACCATACTAACTAATATATCTAATAAACACTGAACTAAACAATATTAACTTTAATAATAAATTCGCAAACACACTCCAAAGGCTAATTAAAACTAACAGAACAAAATAAAATCAAACTATAATGAAAAACCCAGAACTATTATTATCCTGCTTTGTAGTGGAGAAAAATGCCTATTTCCTATTTTAAAATTGCAACTTGAAACTTTTATTGTGAGTTACTGCTAGTAGATGTGATGGAGGATAATAGATGGCCCTCACTGAATAGTTAGATTAGTTACATGCCGGCTTGAATCTAGTCTGATTACCTGAGTACCCTGCATGTTGTTTGCAATATGAACATCAATCCAGCCAGGTGGGACTATTTCACTATGCTGGCCTTTTCTCATGCATGGATAGAGAACATAACGTGGAAGCTGTTAGGTGAGCAGAGCCTTTGTCCCCAAAATTCAATATTCAGCCAGAACTGAAAGGGAATCTGTAGGTTTACAAGAGAACTACAGGTGTTCAAGAAACGGCTGCGGAGCTGTGAAGCAGCTGAAGGAGTGTGACTTGAATGGGCTTTCCTCTGTAAAGAATCAAGCTGTGCGAGACAAACCGTAACATATTAAAAGCTTGATGAAAGCACTGAGCAAAGCACCAGTTACTAAGAGACTTTATAATGATGACAGAAACTGGAAACACAATGCTGTGAAACAAGGATTTGCAACCTTATAGATTTCTGTCTTTTTTGTGAAATTTAACAGCTTCAGATTTTTACACTCATTTTAATATCAAAGATAACCTAGGTAAATATAACATGCATTTAAAAAAAAAAAGATTTTTTGTCTTTAGGAGAAAAAAACAGTCTCTCAAAATCACACTTTTACTGTATGAAGAAGTAAATGTCTTCTAAAACTAATAACTGGTTGATTTCCAAAATAAATATTTAGCTTTTAAAATAAATACTTAGTTGGCTGTACAAAATGTATTAATGTCTGAACAGTATAGTGAAAAAAATATGACTTTGAAAAATGAAGAGTCTTTTTTTTTTTCTCTATGACTGGCTAAATAAACCAGAAATATTTCTGTATTTATTTTTTACTGTGTAACAGCACTCCATAATATTTAATTTCTCTTTTGACACCTTGTAAGAAACAACCACACCAGTGACTTCACCACTGCTTCTCTGCTCCAGTTAAAGTACCCACAATCCTGTGCTGTGTCTCTATCACCGTCACATGACAAGATTGAAATAAATGTCAGCTATTAATATTGGCTCAATTATTTTTACCAGATCCATGCCAATATGTTAAAAGAATAACTAATCCCAAAAAAAGAAGAGATGGATACCGATGTTAGTACCGATGTATCGTACTAACAAGGCTAGATTTTGGATGGCCCACATCATCATACCGCCTCCATCAAAGGTATTTGACATTGGCAGAGAAGATTTGGAAACTTCCTCGTAGTCTCTAACCAGATGTTCAACTATGGTGTTCATTTTCTCTACAAATGTAAACAGTTTTTCGAACTGAAATCTATTGTCAAGAAGCAATCAAAGACAAATTTCCCAATTAAAAGATTGTTGCCTTTTTGTTTTCAACATTGGAGATGATTATCACTAACATCAGTATTGGTCAATAATAGTTATTTTTTTAACATGACAGTATTGGCCCAGTAAATAAAACCTATCTGATATTAACAGCTGATATTTATTGTCATCTTGTTGCCATTTGTTTCTGGAGGAGGTTGGTCATGTGACAGTGCTGAAGCGCAGGATTGTGGGTAGTTTAACTGAAGAACAGAAGCAGGTGAAGTCAGCAATGTGTAATTTTTTCAAGGAGTGAAACTGAAGTGAAATTTCTGTAATATTGGTTATCACCCACAACAGCAATACTAATATCAGATATTGGTATTGGCCCAAATTTTCAGATCCGTGCATCCCTACTAAAAATATACCTCTGATGCTCTACCAAAACCGATACACACGTCAGCACTACCACATGGGATTGTCCCCACTCAAAAAATCCCATTTTATCAGAACTCATTGACTGGTCATTGAAGTTAGGACTTTATTTTTATATTTTTATTGTCAGTATAGTAAAGGCAATTAAGTTAATAGTGGCAAAAGGATCTTCAATAATTGTCAGAGGAGCACAAGTATCCTTAGTTCTCATTATTGGAGCACATTGATTGTCTGTGCTGACAGTTTTTCCTGCCAATCTCCTTAGCAGTGTTCAATTACCTTCAACAGCCGCTGTGATTGCGGAGTATGGATTGAAGCAGAGATGGGAAAAGCTCACGTTTTCTACCGGAGTCATCCTGCACCTTCTAATTAAAGCAATGAATCTGAAAGTTTCCTCATGATCGACGACTCTAGATAAGTTTTCCTTTTCAGACGTAATTTCCAAATCAAAGTTTAGGGGGAAAAAAGCCTCAGTTACATCATAGCCATCAATGAGTTTTTGTGCATTTTTAATATGTGAAAATGCACAATGTAAGATATTCTATATTTTATTATTGATCAAAGGTAACATTTGTTTAACTAAAGCTGCCATCATGAGACCCTGCCAGTACAGTGGAGATCAGAGGACTGAAGATGTTTTCAAAGGATAAAATAAGTGTTATTCGATTGTGAAGTCATTCTATTTTAGGCAAGCCAGAGGCAAAAGTGAAATGATTCGACAGGCTTTGAAGTTGCATCATCCCAAAGTCACCCAATGAGATGGCAGTGATGTGGAGCTACAGAGATAAAGAGGAACAAAGCCCCCCCTGCTCTGGGGTCTGCCAGCATGGAAATCCTAGACATTTGTGAGATGGGGGACAATTTATGTTGTGTTTGGAG
The DNA here is from genome assembly GCF_002775205.1 of Xiphophorus maculatus. NCBI lineage: Eukaryota > Metazoa > Chordata > Actinopteri > Cyprinodontiformes > Poeciliidae > Xiphophorus > Xiphophorus maculatus. Next base: position 22,076,079 of record NC_036463.1, read on the forward strand.
AACAATGTTGCTTTGTTATTCACAATATGTTTTCTTTTTACCTGTAACCTCTACAGATTTCTGTTGCGTTAGCTTTTTGGACACTCTTTTAAATATTTCAGACCAACAAGCCAGTCAAAGATAAACTGAGTAAACACAAAGAGCAGTTTTAAAATAGATCTATTGACTGATTGTGTCAACCGCAACTGTCAAGATGTTACAAGAGCTGCCAAGGAGTTTTTCATGGTAACGGCGCATACTTAAAAAGTCTTAAATTCACGGATCTAAAATTAAGGCCTTAAATTGTCTTAAACTCATTAAAAACATGTAAGCTGGTTTTAAATATGTTAAGCATATAACAACAATTTAGTTATGAATATGCAGTTTCTTTCTTGTATCACTTTTCTGTCAGTCATGTTCAGAGATTTTAATTGTTCTGTAATTGCAGAACACAATTAGGGCAACATACCTTTGATAGCTTGCTAGCTGGATAGCTTTTTTGCAACTCACCTAAATATGGAGGATGGGTGCAACACTGTTTTGGTCATCTTAGTTGTGTTCTGTAACTGGAGATGGTAGAGGCGTCCGTTAATTAGCCCTAATATATCCTTGTTTTACATTTCACCCGAGCTTAACACACGGATTGTCAACATTGAACATTTCAGTTTTGGAACGAACATCAGGTAGAAAACTTATGCACTATAGAGTATTGTATGTTTTCTTATGGCTTTATGACTGAACCTGTGAGCATTATATCATTTTCCCTGAAAACATAAAGACAAAGCAGATGCAAGAGAGTTTTCATCTGTGATTATGGCCATCCTTTCCAGGTCTGTGAGTTACTGAGGCCTTCCCTTCCCTGGCAGGTTTGTGGCAGTGCCATATTCTTGTCACCTTTAATAAAGGATTTAATGGTCCATGGTTCAGGGGAGTTTTATAACCCTGCCCCCGTGTCGGCTTCCATTTTTGTCCCTGAAATATTTGGTGAATTCCTTCTTTATTATCCTGGTAGTGCGGCTTGCTTTGCAGTGAGCTCTGAGTTCTCTGTTGTGTGAGGACTGTTGTAGTTCTTCTCTGAACTTTCTAACATTACAACAAACTTCACTGTGTTTGAAGTTGTTGTGGTTGGAAGGAGATGTCTACAAGTGTGAACACCGTGTATGTTAGAGTATTCAGGAGAGCTTTATCAATCAATAGTTTGTAAAAATGTTGCTGGAGGGTTAGCCTTCATCCAGATTCAAGTCTTTGTGTGGAAAATTTGCCTATAATTGTATGTTTTCATACAGCAAAATGCAGCTTGGGAATCTGAATAACTAGCCCCAATCAAGGTTATCATAGTTAACTAAAACAAACAATATTATAAAAACTGGAATTGAGAAAACATTTTCATTAACTGAAAAAAATAAAAATGTTAAATAAAAGGGAAAAACTATAACTGCATGGAGAAATATCATGCTTCTATATAATTAACTAAAACAGCTGTTTACGTCAGCTGTCGGCAAATTACAGCACTCGATACTTCTCCTGGTGGCTACGCTACGCTACTTCACAAAACGGTAACAAAGCTTTGAAGAAAATGCCAGTCAATTGGTTGTTCAAAAATAATTTAATGTTTTTTTTTTCTCTAAATGGAATCTTCTGTTGGATATTCATTACCCAATTAATGCATACATAAGCACCATACAATACTTTGACTTTTATAAAATCTGTACCTTAAAATTGGAAGAAGTCTAAACAACTAAAATTACCATTATAAGTAAAAAAAGAGCAAACACTCTCTGATAACTAAATAAAGGTAATTGAATTGGACAAACAAAAATCAAAATGAAATAAAACTAAACTATAAGGGAAAAGCCAAAACTATTAACCAATGCTACTTGACATGCTATTGGCTGGTGTTGGCAAAGCAGCCAATCCACGAGAAATATTTATTTCCCTTTTAACTGATTAACAGTACACTCAAGAGTGGAAATAAGGAAGACATTGGAAGTTAGCTTCTGTAGTAGGACTAGGACGATTTCCACTGTGCGTAATAATTCATATTAAGGTATGTTTAGAGTTAGAACCTTTAACATAGGCAGTTATAAGTGGTTTTAGACGCAATCTCAAGTATTTATGAATTTTCTCGTTCGCAGGAATTTGTGGAAAATTTCAGAAAATGAAGTTAATTACAGTCTATGATTTTCAGTTGTGGGGCAACATTTTCACACTGGTTGGTTTTGGTAGCGTTCTTCCTTTGATTAACAAAACAATTTTTTGCTGATTTTTCAGAAAGTGTTTTATTTTCTTTCTCTTGATAATAAAATTTATTGGATGATTTGAAACTCTTAGAAGCAACAAAAACAGAAGAAATTTCCTTTCCACAGCACTGTAGCTTTAATGACCACTATTTACCCTAAACGTTGCCTTCACCTCATTCAGCCAGGTAAGTGCAGTCATTATATCATCTGGGGTTTTTGACTTTTTGCATTTTCTCTGCTGGTTGGTATTTCCCATGAGCACTCACCCAGTCAGGTGACCTCTGTCACTTCCTCTCAGCGCTGCCGTCCCTGCTGGACTGATCTCAGTCAAAAGTTTCCCTCCTCTTTGTCTTGTGTTTATGGAAGCAGCACTGCTGTAGAGAGTTGGCCTGATTGACCTTTTTTATCTCTTGAGTCAGACATATAGGGGTGAAAAGAGCTGATCTTTTCTTCAATGATCTCAATCTCCTTGTTATCTCTCAGAGGTCAGCCTTCAGCTCTTTGTTTTGCTCTTCAGTGTCTGTCGGGTTTTTTTGTTTTTTTTCTGGAGGGCTTTATTTTCATCAAGAGGCTGCTGTCTGTCCTTTATCTCTCTGCTTTAGGACTAGAATCTCAGATCTGTTTTTCTCACTTTTTTCACCTCCTTTATTTGTGTTTTCACTTGACTTCTTATGTCTTCAGGACCATGTTTTGGCAACAAAAAGTGCTGGTGATTTTTTTTTCTTCAAATATTACCTTTGCCAACAAAAGACTATTTTAAGAAGGTGGTGATAATATTTACTTATTTTTTTCTTGTCTGTACTATTTTATTGCCCAACAAAACTTATGCACTCATGTAATAGAAAGTTGCTCACTCCATTGGCCTGTTTAACGTAATTTCTGAAATGACTAAAATGGAATGAAGTCCTGAAATTATCAGTAAAAGAGGTAGTGAAAGAGTTAAGTTAGTAAACAGGTGTACTTGCCAATGTTGTACTGCACTGAATCAGTTATTGGTTCAGAAACTCAAGTTTTACTGATGCCTGCAGAAAAATGTTCCTAAAGTTTGCAGTATGTCTCTTCTAATCATGAACTGGAATTCTCTGTTAATAAAATTGCAAAAGTGTAAAAAAGGTGCGAATGTTGACCGTTTTACAGCTGCATGTTTGTAGTGCTATCTGCTTTGCAAATTTAAGGGGAAAAAAAAATAAATCAAAAAGTTTGTCAAAATAGCATCAGCTGAAATTGCTTGGATCATTTGACACAAGCTGAGTGGATGTTCATCAGTGCAGACAGAGCGTCTGCATAAACTACCTGCAGGCATCCTGAAAAGACTCTGCTGGAGCTGATGTTGCCAGATGTTGCCAGATCTTGAAGCAGAAACAAACTAGTTGTTTCTGCTTCAACACGAAGCAGAAACAACTAGCTTCGTGTTGAAGAGATGTCTGAACCAAAGAAGACAAAACCTGGATGCTATAAGCTGACCTGGCAGGTCTGTGTTGTTCAGTGACAGGAAACAGACAGAGAATCCGATGTAACTAACATGAGTAGAAGTCTACATGATAAGAATATGACAGGCATAGTTTCCACTGGTGATTTGATTCCTTCTGACTTTAAATGTAGTAAGGGCAAGACAAAGGCCACCTTTGTATGTGATCATTTCGCTGGTAGATTTATGAATGTAAAAAAATCACTATCATGATACATGATACAAAAAGAGAAGAAACTATATGTATAGTTATGTGTATAGTCATACACACATGGACAGGGTTGTTGGTAGCCCTCTGTTAATGAACAAAAAGTCCATAATGGTCACTGAAATTACTTGAAACTGATAAAAGTAATAATAAATGAAAAAGTAGTCAAAATCAACCAATGAAAATCATTAAACAATTTTGCCAAGTGAGGTGCAGGTACAGCTAAAGCACAGAAGGTCATGTATGTCTGGACATTCATCAGAGGTAATATGCATTTATTTATTTAATCTTTTTGTTTCATGACTTCACAGAATGAACTGGTGAGTGTCACTCAGCTGGAGATGATCTGTCACCACCGCAACCTGATGTTGGATAACTGATTGATGGATGGATGGCTCGATTCCTAACATCCAATCTATCCATCCATCTCCTCTTCCATCCTACCATCACCCATGAACAAGATATCAATGTACTTAAACTATGCTCAAGGCAAAAATTCTAAATTGTCCCTTTAAGAGAAAGGGCCAAAAAGCCATCCTCAGTGCTTGACAACTGGGTTTTGCTGTATTGCAATTACACGCTGAGGAAAGTTTAATTAAACATCTGAGACTCAGTGTGTAAGCTTTCTGTGAGTATTGATTTTCGTCAGATGATGGATTAAAAAAGTGCTAAACATTGAGTGGTTGTGCAAAGGCCTTGACTGTTGACTTGTAACTGTAAGTCTCTGGATGGGTGAAAACTTCACAGTAGTGTTGGGGGAAGTAGACTTAATTCAACTCAAACTGTGCTCTGCATACAGTTCCACAGTTATAAAAAGAACTTTTTCAGATCTTGTCAGTTTACATACACAAACCTTAATCTACTTTTATAGAATTTGGTGTGACATACCAGCAGGAAGTGCAAAATATTGTGAAGTGGAGGAAAAAAGATGTGTGGTTTTCTATTTAATCTTTACAAATAACAAACTAAAAACATTTTTGGTAGGTATTTACCTCCTTTACATGTTTGTGATTTAATCTTAGTACAAATCCATTTATTTTGCAAAGGTTTCTTTGGCTACGTTCATACTGCAGCCTGAAGTGATGCAAATCCAGTTTGTTCTGATCTTTTCTGAACAACACAGATCAGAGTTTTAAAATGCAACCCAGATTATTTGGATATGTGGTTCTAAATCTGACACACGTATCTGATCTTTTCGGATGTGACCTGAAGCTGAAAGTTCGGGTCCATTCATCCGACTTCAACGTCTTTGATATTCGACAAACGTCACTATTCTGCGTCCTGAAACGCGAAAGCGGGAAGAAAAACAACAACCATAATGGGGATTAAGTTAATAACCTTAAAATCACAAGATATGCTCCCCGATAAGAATCCGTATTTACTTCCACAAACACAGAGCATGCTCGCTATGTGTGACGTTACTGCAAAAATGACTCTTTTAGGTTGTTTGCATTTCACACAGGAGATCACACACAAGTCGGGAATATTTGGAAATGTGAAGACCCACACATGAACAAAATGAATGGATTTGTTCAGTGTGAAAGTAGTCACAAGGTTTTAAAGAATATTACTGAAAAACTACAAGTCAATTAGGAAGTTTCGCAGAAGCATGAAGTAGGATGAGGTTAGGACATACAACAATATTCAAGAATTTGAACATCTCAAATAACATTTTCCAGGTAATTCCATGTTCCTACATTAGCAGGAGAAATGGCTCAAGGTCTTTTGTGAAAGCCAAAAGAGAAATCCTCAAACTGCTAAAATCTGACACCACTCCATTTTGTTTCCATTTTGTGAAGAAGGAAGTTTCACTCAGTGTGTTCTTAAAAGTTTTTTTTTATGTTGTTTCATACAGTTGCAGCACCACCACGGGCGAGGAGAGGAACAAGTTCCTCAAGGGGTTTGGTTGGTTTGAAACAATGCAATGTGAACGAGAAAGGTCAGAATTTGTCTACCACACCGCCGTCTAAATCCTTACATCATCAGTGACACATTTGAACTATGAGTCAACTGTGAACTGAAGATTATCAGATACAGGTTGTGAGTCAAAGGAAAAGATCACACAAATCTAAGATAGATCTAATGTTGGTAAAAAAGGTTCATCAAGTTCTATCATTTTTTTTTCTGTAAAAAAATAAAGGGATAGCAAACTCCTTAATTATCAAGAGACAAGAAAGGACCTCATTCCAGCTTTCTGAGCAAGTACTGCTCTTGATTAAAGGTGCTCTTTGGATTCAGATCCAGGTTATCTGTGCAGAAGGTCAGTAAGGAAAGACGTGGACTGGTGTTTCCACTCTAAATGAGACAACTGTGGCAGCATAGCTAATTCTTCGGGTGGCAAACAGCCAGGTATCGGCTCGGAAAGGCCAGTGAGATGTTTGCTGTCAATGTGTGTTTCTATCTGTGACAAACTAATTAAATAAAGCACAAAGTGGAATATCATTATAGACAGGCCGGACTTGTGGAGGACTCGGTGGAGAAGCTGAAACGACGTGAACTGGTGAGTTCCCCCCCGGTCTTCCTACGCGCCTCTCGAAAGTAGCATAATTGCCAACAAAGGGAGGGAAAATACGGCATTATCCAGTTCAGTTCAAATAAAAGGCAGAGCCAGCTAACTGGGAGCTATTTTCTCCTCCCGGGACCCTATTTGCATATCTATGACTAACTCACAGAGACAGGCGTCGCTCTGTGGTTGTTACTGTTGGTGCTTGGTGTCAGCCATCAACACACTGTTCCGGAAATAGTTTCCACTCAAATACAAAAAAGTGAATGCTTTATTTGATTTAAAGAAGTTGACTCTTTTCTGTTATATTTACCATTTTTTTTATCTTTTACTTTATCCAAAACCAATTAAACATCATAAAGGGGCAGTAGTATGGAAAAAACACCTTTTTTGAGCTTTTCATCATGTTATAATGTTATTCCATCGTCATTTTAAGTCAGAAAATAAGTCAGAAAGTCATGTCTGTATAAGCCCTGAAGGTAGCATAGTTACTTGTTTATGATATAAAATGGAAAACACATAATACTGCCCTTTTAAAAAAATGTTTATTTTTTCTTCCAGTCTGAAGTGGCAACAGATTTTCCCAAGGAAAACTCTTTGCCGTTCTTCACAACAAAGATTTGAACCTGTGGTGCTGTCAGAGTAATCCTCCTGCCTCCACTGCTGCACATTATTGAGGATGTAAAAACAAGAACGAAACATTCCAACAGTCAACGTTCCAACTGCATCGGTGGCAGCTCTGACACAAATCCTGATCCCCCATTAACACACAGCCATTGGCGGTATCTGAATTCCAAACTTAATGGATCCCTCTGGAGACCCGGTGTGTGTTTTAGGCAGCATTCCTTTAGCAAGCTTCATGGTTCCAAAAATGACCTGTTTTTACCTGTCATTTCTTACATAGCTGTACCTTAATAGCTGATAAGCTGGAGATGGTTCAACTTTTGGCATCCCAGTTTGTTTCTATAATTCAAAAATCTGTCTCTGTGTGTGTGTTTTTTTTTGCTTCTTGTCTGAGTGTTGCCTGGTGATGGACTGGCAACTGCGATCTGTTTAAGATGTATGCTGTCTTTCACCCATTAGCGGCTGGGAATATGCAGGATGTCCCTGCATTTTACAATGTCTTTAATTTATTCATCTAACTTGACTTAATGTCATGTTTTGATTGTTGATTCTATATTGCATTGTGTTTCTGTGTTTGCAATGATGTAAAGCACTCTGAAATGCCTTGCTGCTGAAATGTGCTATACAAATAAAATTTGATTGATTGATTGATCTAAATTGAGGCCTTTGGCTTTCCTAACGTTATGAAGACATTTGTAATGTTGTCTTTTTTTTTTTTTCCTTGTGGGACTTTTCTGTCAGGCAAATGTTTGAGTCACACTCAGACATCTCCATTGCATTCTGACTCGAGACAGTTGAGGCTACCGGTGACTAGCTGCTAACATACCTTGCTAGCTTGCTAAGTATGTTTCCGCTCAAATAGAAATAGATCCTCGGTATGTTTACTTAAAGTTCTCACTGGAAATTCTCAAAGCTAAAAAAACAACATTTAATATTCTACCAGTGCAAAACCAACAAATACAAACACAGATTCACAAAACTGTTTACAGCTGTGCTAAAGTGATGTCAAATTCTCACTTGTTTCTCACAGATGTGCTGCCGCTCTCTCTAATAATATAAATAAGGCAATAAAGACAGATTTTTAACACTATTAGAGAGATTATGCTAAAATCAATAGGCTAGAGTTTTACACAACAAATGTTATTACTATTCTATTCTGTTGCATTCTATTTATTGCAAAATAAATCTGTTATAAAACTGCATAAAGAAATGCTGCTGCAGTCAAATTGAGGAGTAGGTCCAGCGCTGAACACTGGGTCCAGGAGCTGCCGGTGTTCTATTGAGGAAAACTTTAAATGTGTTTCATGCTGGGCTGTGTATGAGCTTCCATGTGTCTGCCGGGCTCATTCTTATGTTGTAGCATTCTTACATCTTCACCCCAAAAAAGAGAGAAAATAATATAAGCTGTTTAACAAATCCAGAACCATATAGTGAACTACGGTTTGATTTGCTTTCTGACTGCTAAAAGATTTTATCTGAAACGTTTTCACTGATGGGTCTTACCTTGCAGTGAATCTCCTTTAGACCTCTCCAGATTGACGTGCAGCAACATGTGTGTGTGTCTAAGGTCATTGGTAATGTCTTTCTTTATTGGCATTGTGTGAGAACATGCCAGTACACGCCAAATAATCTGATCAGAGATTACAATCTGATCAAATAATCTGATTAGTTGATCAGATAATTTGATCAAATAAGAATATTGATCAGATAATCTTACCTGATCAATAATAAGATTATCTAATTATTTTATTAAACAGAGATCAAATAATCTCTGATTATTTAGAATCAGAGATTATGAAAATCTTATTTACAAAAGCTTATATTTTTAAACCTCTTACAGTAACTTTAAAAATGCTAAAAGGTTTGTTATTTATTATTATTTATGCTTTGTGTCTTTCTTTGTCTCCCTTTGCTACATTTCCTCAATTCCACTGGCATGCAAATGGGAAATTATGAAAATTAGGTGAAGATAGCTGATTTGCATAATCATTATGACTTTTTGGACAGCCAATAGCTACTTTCCATACTAAGGATTTGACAATACTTTGCTCCTTAATTTCATAAGAAAATCACTGTGGACTGTTTCCTTGCCTTTTCTTCAACTTAACTGTAAATTTCTTTGCTTTTGATTGTAAATAATTAGATACAACAGCAGTTTGTTTTGCTAAGTGTCTTGAGACAACTTCTTCTTCTTTCAATATTATGGAACATAAAGGTTCTATTGTGTTGAAATAAAACTTTCAACATAACATTTGTGCTTAAATGTTACTTTATTACTTAAATCCAAGCTGTTTTATCTGTCTAAGGCCAAATTAAATAAACAAAATAATGTTCAATATTATTTCATTTTAAGAAGTACCATATTTTCCGCACTATAAGGCGCACCTAAAAACCTTCAATTTTCTCAAAAGCCAACAGTGCGCCATATAATCCAATGCGCCTTATATATGGACCAATATTGAGCCACAACAGGTCTCGCAACTACGGTAAGCAGCCACCGACTTCATTTTCCTCCGTAGAAGAAGAAACTGGGAAAATCAGTCGCCGACTTCATTTTCCCCATAGAAGAAGAAACGGAGGAAAGCAGCGGCCGACTTCATTTTCCCCATAGAAGAAGAAACGGAGGAAAGCAGCGGCCGACTTCATTTTCCCCGTAGAAGAAGAAACGAGGGAAAGCAGCGGCCGACTTCATTTTCCCCGTAGAAGAAGAAACGGGGGAAAGCAGACGCCGACTTCATTTTCCCCGTAGAAGAAGAAACGGGGGAAAGCAGACGTCGACTTCATTTTCCCCGTAGAAGAAGAAACGGGGGAAAGCAGCCGCCGATGCAGCCAGCGGTGCACGCTAGGTTTTGTGTAAAGACCCCAAAATGGCTCCTATTAAGAGACACGCTTATGACACAGAGTTTAAGCTCAAGGCGATCAGTCACGCAGTAGAACACGGGAATAGAGCAGCAGCCAGAGAATTTAACATGAACGAATCAATGGTGCGGAATAAACTGAGTTTTCAGAACGCTGGTTTGTAATATATTAATAAAGTTTGACTGACCTACAGTATATGACTATTTTGTTGACATTCCCGTTAGCGCAGTTCCATCTAATGGGTTCATAACGTAACCCCAGCCTCTACTGTAGCGTCTATTCTATGCGCCTTATAATGCGGTGCCTTATATATGAAAAAAGTTTTAAAATAGGCCATTCATTGAAGGTGTGCCTTATAATGTGGTGCGCCTTATAGTGCGGAAAATACGGTACTCATCAAAAGCAGAAGCTGCTGTTTATTAATTTTTTTTACGAGTTTGTTAATGGGTTTTATCTATGCATTCTGCTACAACCGGCCCTTTGAGGGACATTCGTAATCTTGATATGGCCCAAATTGAAAATGAGTTTGACACCCCTGAGTTATGGAGACAAAAAGCTATAGTTTAGTTAAAAATGAAACGTTAACAGATAAGCAAATGGATTAATTAAAAGAACCACTTCTATTAACTTTCCAAATAAATATTATTTGAATTAAATAGATAAAGAAAATTGTCTGTGGAAAGGCTTATATGCAAGAAAACTGATTAAAAATATTTTGCTTACAGAAATGTATTGCTGTGCTCTTTTCTTTCTTTTCACTCCTATCACATTTACAGCCAAACAACAAAATCCCCACCTGTTCGGTATTTTGATCACATTGTAAATTTTATGATCAACTTTTTTTTTTCAGTATAACCTTAGGGAGCACAGCTGTTTGTTTGAAAACCTCATTACTGATAACCTTGTTCAGAAACTTCGCATGTAAATTATATCTTGCATTAACTTTTCAGGGAGTAATATTGTAAACTCAACTCTTTACCAAAACAGCAGCGTTTTACAACTAATTGCTTTATTATTTCGGAAAACTGCTCCTCTCTCGCATTCCTGCCGCTGCCTTGAATGAAAAGAGAAGAAAATTTAATGAAAATAGAGAATGGCCTTTTGTTCTTCAACAAGGGAGCAAGATGAAAAAAATAAAAACATGCAAAGCAATTTATTCTGTTTGGGCTCAGCACATATAACGTAAAAATCAATATCCTGCAAACAATGTGCTGCCCACAATATGCCAGTAGCGCAATTATGAAAGTCAAATAAAATAACTGAGCAATTACCAAAGTCCATCTTCCTGAGATGGGCTTCACATATACAGTCACAGCCAGGCTGAGCCCAGGCATTTATTTGAAAAGATACTGTGATTGGACAAAAAAAATAATTCAAAAACTTTTACAACATAGGTAGGAGAATCAAAGCAATGATAGTGTAAGAAGAGTGCTGAGCACACGGGTTGTCTGAACACGGTAATGTTATCTAAAAACAAGTTCATTCTCAACCTTACAAACTTTACTTCACTTCTCCTTAAAGGGCGTTGTCACCAGAACGTCTACAAATAATTGAAGTCCATAAAATAAACGACTTTCTGTTGGTTTTCAAATTGGAGAAGTAAACTTTTAAAAGTAAGAAGTCCCTTTTGTGCAATGGTGGGCACGCTTTGGCTAATCTACTAATGAGCTTAAAAGTGGAGCTAATTTTTCATTTAGCGCTTTACTGGTTTTATAAACTCAGAAAACATTTAGCGCACTTAGTTTCCTCAAAAATACTTTTTCTAGATATATTATCAAGCACTAATCTACCTGGCTGTTTTTTTTAATTCAGTTGAATAAATCCGACATTTGTGTCAAAGGTTTGGTTATCGACTGCTATGAATTCTCCAAGCACAGACTTTAGGAGTAGCATGTATTTCTTCAGGAAACAGTGTAAAATCTACTGATGTTCTGACCAAAGCCCTACTTTGGTCAATGCGCAAAATTTAGCAATGCTCAGCAACTATAAAACTGAAATCATGAAAAGTCTTTCCCAAAATATAACTTCCTGAAGCGCAACTGTACATCTTGCTTTTGTCACACCGCTGCTAATGACCTGATTACTTGGTTCAGGAGTCTAAAAGTTGCAGGACACCAGACCTGGATGTCTGGCCTAACAAACTCTATAAAGTTGTGGTTTTCACACAGACAGAAATGCTCCTCGTATCTTTTCTGCTGAATAAACCTTATTTTGCATAAGGAGGTTTTATCCTTTCAACTTGAAAATTCCACTGATGCCTCAGTGTGGCACTCCAAGTGTAACGATGCTACTCCTCAGCTATGTCTGACTGCATTCGTATTTTGCATTCTGTTACCTCTGGGGTTATTTTCTTTCATGCCTTCTCATATTTTTCCCACTTTCTGACATAGAAACCACATCTGTTGCCACAAGCCTTTACAGATTAAAAGAAAAAATGAATATGTGTTTGCTCTAGTGGATGACTGGTGTTCAATCAGTTTACTGCTTTTACTCAGAAAAAATGGCTTGCGCTTCAGCAACGGACGAAACAGCAATGGAAAGTCTGCGTTAAATTGTCAGTTCGGCCAATTATTTTCTGCTAGGAACACTTCCCTTCCCTCTGTACGCTGTGGATCCCACTCAGCATGCTAGACGCCTCTTTACCACATTAAGTCAGCGTTGCTTTATCTTATCTTCTTGGCATTTACACATAGGTGGTCTTTGTGTGAACAGACAGATTTTTAAGCATGACCGCCCTTTCCCGAGAGCTTAAGATGAATATGTATTCACAAAGCTGCAGAGAACAGTGGCTGTGACATCTCTGTGATCTTATAGGCGTATTACGTGTCAAACTGTGAGACATGGACCCAAGCATATATCGAATTTAATGTATGCAGAGGTAGCTGTGACAAAATAACCAGGATTAAGAAAGGAGCTCACAGTTCATTTGCTTTTCCTTGCACAACTGGTTTTACTGGGGATAATGATTGTTTCCTAGCAGCTCTACCCATCATTTATTTCCACTAGTCCAATAAATAAATAAATAAAATATCTTGGAGAGCAGGGCCAAATTTGTGTGTGTGTGTGCGTGTGCGTGTGTGTGTGTGTGTGTGTGTGGGGGGGGGGGGGGGGGGGGGGGGAGAGAAATGGCTGTACATTTCTGAATTTAAAGAGAGTAAAATAAATTAAATCATTATCCTGGCATTTAGGAAGCAGAAAAACATTGCTATCCTAAGTGTCCAAAAACAAAAGAAAATGCTGTGTCTAATTTTATTCCAAACAATAAAATAAAAAGGTCATGTGCTTATTTATACAGCAGCGGTCCTTAGGGGGTGCCGACCTCCCAGATCTGTCGAGGGAATAAGCATCTAAATATAATCTACAACTATTCAAACTTATACTTTAAAAGGCCAGTTTCTCTTAATAGTGTGGACCTATATGTAATCTGAATTACTTACACAACATTTCCACCAAATGACTCTCATTCAACAGTGAATTTCCGCGACAGACTCTTGTCAGTTCACATGTCTGGATGCTGGGGGGAAATAATAAGCATTTAGCCAATCAGCATCGCTGAATTTAATGTGTTTGGGTCGCTCCTGCCATAGAAGATGCCGGAAGGTTTTGGTTCACCATGGTGATAAAGTAGATAGACAATGGCAGTCAGGGGTAGGCTTAGAGCAAGCGTCCATCTTGAATGACAATGCAAAGGATTTTCTAAATGGCAGGTAGACTACAGCTTCTGTTCCTCAGCGTGTTTTATTAGTTTTAGCTAACATATGGTTCACTGTTTGCTTTCTATGGTCATCAGCTGCTGTCATATGACAGATAATCAGTTATTGTTGATGTGGTGTATTTGATGGTAATACTCCTGTGGTTAGCATGATGCTACTGGTGCTCTGGTTGGCATAATGCTAATACTGCTCCTTTTATGTTGTCGGAGGAACTGTAAAAGAAGAAGCCTGCTGACTCAGATCTTTGAACATTCTTATTATTCAGATTTATCTGAACTCCTGATGGTCAGGTCAACCCATCAGTGCCGTTTCTTGGTGTTGTGGTTCCAGCAGGGCCTGGTTGCGTATCTTTGGTTTCTGGCTCATGATTTCTGGTAATTCTTACCTGAAATTGCCTGGTGTCATTAGTTGACTTTCTTGAATTCTTTTTTGAATAGAATTAACCCTTTTGTTTGTTCTGAGTTAAACTTTGTACAGTTTGGTGTTTTTCACAGTTTTGAGTCTGATGCAGTGTTAGCTGTTGACCCTTGTTTAAAAATTAAATTGTGTGTATTTTACCAAACAGACCTGTTACTTTTAGAAAATGTAACCTTTCATGCTCATGTCGTGTTTTTATGATGTAAAACACTTTGAACTACCTTGTTGCTGAAATGCGCTATACAAAAAAAGCTGTTTGATTATTTTGTTCTATGAAGATTGTTATATTATCGTGGAACTGTAGTGATTCATTTGAATTGAATGAATATACTGGATTAGGAAGTGAAGGAAGTCTGTGAAACAGAAAGGCAAACCCAGTGTTTGCAAAAACTTTAATAGTTGAGCCTCTATTTCATTGGCAAAGTGAACTCTGAAGAGCAAACCAAAGCGGGCCTCATTAGAAATGCAAAGAATCAGTTTGTCTATATGCATGAATAAAGGTCACGATAACAAGGACGCCTCATCGACAGTAAAATGTTGAAGCACTGCAGAGATTCTGTCACACAGAGGTAGTCAGTAACAGGAGGCATTAAAATATTTAAGGAATAATGAGTGACAAAAAAAGACTTAGGCAAAGAATTTTTAAAAGCAACAGTTGTTTTAGAGATAATGCTATTTTTAAGACGAATGTCTTTTTCTTTTCTCACCTTACTTTATGAGCAGATCCATAAAATGTTTCCACAGACACAGCAAAGGAGGCCTCAAGTCCTAATTAAATCTTGCTGAAAGAGATCTAATAAACAAATATTAGTACAGGCTGCTTCATTAATTTTTTGTCCAAACGTTTTACTGGTACTGTATATCTGAAGATCATTTGTGTAACAACAAGTCCGTCTGTCCATCCATCCGTCCATCTGTCCAATGTCAATCATGAACTTGCGGTTGTTGAGACCAGTGAACCCAGATTTTTTTCCCCTGTAAACAATCTCTATAGTTCTGTAAAATAACATCTTAAATAATAAGATGTTTTCACGCCTGAAGAGACAAATCATCCCTACATCAACCTCTGGCTGTCCAGTGGTTCTGAGGGTCAGTAGCCCTAATATTTCTGGTATGAACTCCACATACCAAATACTGATGAAACATTGAAGGATTTTCTAAACATGCAATTATTCTGTTTATAAACAATCTGGGAATTCTTCAAGAGCAGCATTAAAATCTCGCTCGAGTTGTTTCATACACTGCCATCGTGGAGTACCCAGAGTACCCAAAGGAAGTGACCGGAGTTTTTCCAACTTGGACTTAGTGTCTTCTTCTGAGGTCTTCATGTCGTTTCCTTCAGTAGTTCTTGGTGGAGCGCCACCACAGGCCAGGAGGTGAACAGGGATTGATTGGTTTGACACAGTGCAGTGTGAAAGTGAACAGCAGCAGCTGAAATTGTAACAAATGTTGCAATTTTGGTCCATAATTGTACTGAGTGTACCAGACAATCAGGTGTGAAAACACCATAAGTAAAAAGAAATGAAAATTTCAGACATGGCCTACCTTCTTGTTCTATAAGCTTTAGATGTGACTTAGACTGAGGTCTGAAACTCAAGTCTCATATATAATATTTAGCTTGTGTAATCAAGAGAGAAAACAACCCATCATAAAAGCAGGTCGATGTGCCCAGTGTGCATATTTTACTGTGAGAGGATTGATTTATTAGCCAGCAATGTTCGTGGAGCAGAGGCTATGAATGTTTATGATAGCCTTCATAACCATGAAAACTCACATGTCTCTCAAACTAAACCCGGTAATAAATGATTTCAGGGTTATTTTAGAACAAAACAAACTTAGCATACTTCTATGTTATGCTCTGATTATTTAGCTAGGTGCTTAATCAAAAGGAATATTCTTTCTTACCAAACTCTTCCTGTTCTGTACATTCAGTAATTCAAAGCTGTGCCTCGCTGATTTTGTTGAAATTGGTTAAGACAGGTTTGCTGTTTAACCCTGGTTTAAAATGTAGATTTAGTACGTTGTTTACTAAAAGTTTAAAGGTTTCAGTGTCCCTTGAAGGAGTGAGCAATGTGAACAAATGAAAAGATTTTTGATTCATTCAGACATTTTTTTATAAACAGATCTGTTTCTATTTGCAGTGTTGGATGTTTTTTGCATGTTAAAAGATTCAAAGCTTTTTGTAAATCTTTATGTTTTAAATTAGGACTCTTTAGGACAAGAAGATGGATTTTCAAACCGGTCAGTGTAGTGCTAATGGTTGTTTCAATCCTTGGGGACTTGACTTGTACTAATGGCAAATGGTTCGTGTGGATCTCTGGTAGAACCTTTTCTGCTACAGATTAGCCTTTAGCTCCAGTTTACAATTCAGCTTAGTTAGACTTCATTTGTCGTGGCCATTTATGTAAAAGTTTTGTAGATTGAAGGCTTGCACACAGTTTTATGTGAAGTGGAGGCTATATTAAATGATCGCCCGATTACACCTTCTTCTGAAGATCCCAATGATTTAGAGGCTCTTACTCCAAATCATTTGCTCCAGTTAAAAGGTAAGCCTGTGCTGCCACCAGGTTTGTTCAAAAAGGAGGACCTGTACATGCGGAGACGTTGGAGGCAAGCCCAATACATTGTGGACCTGTTCTGGAAACGGTGGGTGAAAGTATATCTCCCTATGTTGCAAGAGCGACGGAAATGGAACAAGACTCGCAGGAACTTTGCCATTGATGATGTGGTGCTTGTTGTTGACGAGGCTGCACCAAGAAATTCTTGGCCTATTGGACGCATCACAGAAACCATGGCAGATGCAAGTGGATTGGTTCGACGTGTTCGAGTCAAGACGAAAACAAATGAGCTGGAGAAGCCGATCAACAAGATATGTCTCCTGCTGGAGGCTGTGTAGAGACGACAGCAAATGTTTGTCTCCAACTGAGCTAAGTTCTGGAACCTCTGGCTCTACATTTACACTGATACTCATTTACTGACATGCTGAACATCTCATTCTACTACCTACACTTTTATACACACACAGACCATGCACATGGACAATAGAAGAACGTGGAAGTCATGGAACATTGACTGTTTTTACCTTTTTTAATTTTTTCACTAAGAAGACATATGAACTTAAAAAAAAAAAAAAAAAAAATTGTATACTGCATAAGTTAATGTTTAAAATGAAGTATTTGTTAATAGAAAATATTGTTGAAGAGCTAAGTCTGCTAATGATATTAATTTTGCATTTATTAATGGCCACTTATGCAGATGTTAGATGTAATTCTTGTACATGAATTAGGGGCCGGGATGTCGTGGCCATTTATGTAAAAGTTTTGTAGATTATATTTTTTACCAGTTTTGTTTTGTTCTTTGTGTAGTGGAAATATATTTAAGTTAATTTAGATTCAAAATTTGTAATTCATTTTTATATTTGGAATTATTTAGATTACATTGTTAATTGTTAGACCCGCCAACCAATTTGAGCGTTTAAGAACACACCGGGTGCTGGGCGCGGGGTGGATTGTTTGGTGAATGTCTGGTGTGGACGGGAGGCTTTTGGAAAATGATTTTTTGACCACTTGAACATTTGAACACTTGAACACTGGAACAGTTGAACATTAAATCGAGACTATTTTTTTTTATTTCAACTAAGTTACAAGACTTTTTATTTCAACTTTAACAATAAATGAATCAGTACAAGTGCGTACAAATCCCAAACCACCCGTTACCACCCACAGCCTTTATTGGAGTTTATTTTTGTTTTTTGGAACCGAAGGCTGCGACATCATTGATTATTTTTTTAGCAAAAAAATAATCAATAAAAAAAAACTTTATGACTCACATGAAACAATGATACGATGGAAAACCCACTGCATCTTAGCACAAAAACTGTACGTAAATTTAATTTCATAATTTCAATTTGCACAATTTTCTGGTTAATGGAAATGCAGCCAGTGTCAAATTAGGAGTGGAAAACTGTCCTCACTTCCAGCGCCTCTGTGGTTTTAGGTAAATCCTACAAGTTGTGATGTTTTTGCATTTCCTGTCACTTCCTAGTTTTGATTTGACCAGTGAATCATAGACCAACAACAGCATTTTATGACCTTAAAGAAGTCAGAGGGCATCTAAACAGTTAGAAATGAGGCGGAGCGGCAGAATCCAACATGAAGACAAACAGCCTAAACCAAAGTGAAACACTGAGTTTTCTCCATCCTGGGCAAACCAAGCCAGTGTGGACTTCTGGTCTTATCCCTTGCTTTGTGAGAAGCTCTTTAGCCAAAGAGCAGAGTTTAGTCAACAGAGGACAGTCTGGAGGCCTGCCTGCATCAGACTGCACAATAGGGACTGGTGTGCTCTGGCCTGGTTTCTAGTAATAGTCAGGCCCCTCCCCGTTGGGTGATGGATGAGTCGTCTCCGTGCCGGTGGCAGCAGATGACTGTCAGAGGGAGTAGGACCCGGCTCTCCTTCCATCTGTCACGCACCTCGGCCGCTCTTTAGCATGACGATGTCCAAGTCCAGCTTTGATTCGAACAATGCAGAAGGGATTACTGGAGTGGCCTGACTCAGCTCTATCCTCCCCCCATGTGAATTAGGTTGGCTGGACTCGAAAGGCAGAGGCTGGCTAAAGTGCTGTCATGCACATTTTTCACTCTGAGCTCCAGTTTTATTATTTCATCAATATTTAATGACGTAAATGCTCTCAAAAGACTACACTGTCATTCTCCTGGGGCTCAGCTGGATGTAGAGACGTTTAAGCTTTAGAGGCAGCCAGCGAGCGTGACCTGCCTTTGATTTCTACTGCAAATGTAAAAATAGCATGACTGCTTGTTGCAGAGCAGCTGGCTGAAGAAATGACTTTCTGTTTGTTTAGAACTACCAAAATGCGCAGAGATCCTGGTGTTTTGGTGTGAATCTGGGATGCGCAGTGTTCCTGTTTATTTCTGCTGCTTACGTTCAGCTGATAATCCAATAAAACAAACTTCAGACCTGTGCTGGGGATTTTTCATTCTCACAGAAATGAGCAAGAAGAAAGAAGATGGCAGCAGAAAAACTTTGTTGCCTCTTTCAAATGTGAAATATTAACATATTCAACAATTGTGTTTTTATAATTGCTCTACATGATTAGGTGGAGTGAATCCTGCTGCAGAATTCCCTGATGATGTTACCATATTGACACATTTTATGAATTCAAATTGAAAAGCGTGTTTGGGTTGTATCAGTGCATTGCGGTACTTTCTGCCTCACCCTGCGCATTTTCATCATCTATTACCAACTAAAAGGACTAAATATGTCACACACATTCAGTAGATGTATTACAATGAAAGGAAGTAATCATAATCCAAAAAAATAGTAATATTATTTTTCTTTGATGGAAATGAGTAAAGTATATGATGGAACATGCAAAGTATAATAATAATGATACATTACAGTTGAAATAGTATAATTTAAGAGCTGTTTACCCAGCATTTTGTTCCCTGGCCCTAAATCAATCAGCTAACTTCAATCCAGTATATTGATGGCTTAGAATCATGTGAATATCTATTCAGCAGAGAGATGACTATAACAGAGGAACAGGTGATGGAAGTTACTGTGCAACTTATTCCATCAATCTTGGAACAAATTGGTCGTGATCTTTGCAAAAGGGTCAGTGAAGTGGCTGAAAGGTAAAAGTTTGAACTCAAGTTCAAACTCCTCAGAGCTTAACTTCTGTGAGAATCTGTTGTTAGTTCCAAAAAAAAAGCTGGATAAACAAAAAAAAGCAAAGCTAGAAGAAGAATGCAACAAGAGAAGAATGCAGGACCGACGCATAATAAAGGAAGAGGTTAAGAAGATCACCAACATAACAGTCTGTACATGACAGACTGTAAAAAAAATCTGATGCATTTGCATCCTTAAGGCACAAAATGAACAGTATGCTTCTGCAGCCCGTCCAGTCACCAACACGTTGGATGAGCTGAGTGTATGGTGGTGCTGCGGTTGCTCATAAAAGCCAGAAAAGACTGATTTCTTACAAAATGTCTGCTGCCTTCTCTCCAGCTCATGAATACAGATTATTTTTGTCATTTATGTCAAAGCAGATATATGATAGCTGGGGTAAACCCTCAGAGATCAGGTGTAACAATGACTCCCTGGCTTTGAAGAGTGTTTATTTGGTTTGACAGATAACAGAGCGAGATCACGCAGACGTGGTGGCTTCTTAAACAGAAGATACCATATGTTTACAGCGTCACTTTCAATTCAGACTTTCATCCCAGGCAGAATCAGTCTGTAACAGGCATTCATGCCACTTATCAACAAGGTTTGAAAGATAAAAGCTAACATGTAGAGTTGGTCATGACTTTGAAGCAGAAATGTCCTTCACCTATGCAGTCATTTGTTACAGTCTCTAAAACAGGACGTAATTTACATAACCCATCCACCTAAAGGTATGTAGAGAAACTATAATGCATAGCAATAACCTCTCTTCTTTTATCTCTGTCCCGTGTATAGCAGAAACCAGGTATTTATGTACATGTCCTGTATTAAAAGACATGTAACTGTTTATTGTCTGACATAAATCATACCCAACCTATCTTGTTTATTTTGTGATTATTGTCTTTAAATTCAGAAATCTCTTTAAAAAACTTTTGCTCAATATTTGGCAGGACTTAATTTTCACTGCTTTACTTGACACAAACATTTTGAGTATCCTTCCACAAACTTCAATTCAGCTTAATCACAAAATAAAAGCAAAAAACAGCAAACTTTGGTCAGCTTAAAAACTGGGTTCAGTTGAAGTGAACTCTGGTCCAGTTCGAAAGCATAATGTGAATGCCAAGTGGACCAGAGAGTGCTCCCAAAGCAGAAAGTGCTTTTGGAGCACAGGGTATTCTGGGTAAATATAACAACAACAAAAAAAACAAGTGGTAGCAAGAAATTGCCCATGGTCTTTTACCAAAGACAATAAAATAAAAGAAAATCCTGCAACCAATGAGACACCACTCCATTTTTGTTTTCATTTTGTGCAGAAGAAAGTTGCACTCAGTGTTTTCTTTAGAAGTTTCCATCTTGTTTCCTTCAATGTTCTTGGTGCAGCGCCCCCACAGGCGAGGAGGGGAACAGATTGCTCAAATGATTTTGCTAATTGGTACAGTGCAGTGTGAGCACAAAATACAGCAGCTGAAAATGTACCAAATGTAGCAATTTTGATCCCCAATCAAACTGAGTCTACTAAATATCAGGAGGGAAAACATGATTTTCCCCAACACAGGGCGCCCAAAGGTATGTAGAGAAACCTTTGAGAAACATTTTGGGCCTAGTCGACTGATCAAACCTAGTCAACTGATCAGCTGATTACCATTTCATGAACACAATTACAACATTCCAAAGTCACTTCATCAATACATGGTTAGAGAGAAGAGCATTAAACAAAACTGGTTTCCTACCCAGACAGTTCGATGCCCCAGGAAATGTGAACTTCTACTCAGTCCCTTTTTCAGAGAAGGACTGTTTCATTTTCAAATTCTATTTATTGTAAAGGACTCTATTTTTGCGCATATTGCTGCTGGCAACACAGGATCAGCTGTTCAACTCACCATCGCCCTCCTGTGGGTTGCTCCAGCTCCAGCTCCAGCTCTCTGAACCCTATACGAGGAGGAGGAGCGTTCAGCATCTATGCACCACAAATTTGGAACAAACTTCCAGAAAACTGTAAAACAGCTGAAACACTGACTTCTTTTAAATCTCGACTAAAAACCCACCTGTTTAGAATTGTATTTAAAATGTAATTAATTACAAATTTATTGATGGAACTTAACTTAATGCTGTGTTTTGATTGTTGATTCTATGTTGCTTTGTGTTTCTGTGTTTGCAATGATGTAAAGCACTTTGAAATGCCTTGCTGCTGAAATGTGCTATACAAATAAAATTTGATTGATTGATTGATTGATCTTCATTAACCTACTCTTTTTTAGAAACAGAGTGGCTAACTGCACTTTAGCCATAGTCTACATGTTCTGAATGGTGGGAGAAAACCAAAGCAGTTGAGAAAAAACATTCACACTAACTGTAATGCATTTATGCTAAACCCATGGAAGTTGTTGGTGAAGAAAACTGTAGGAAAAGTTAAGTTGGTAAGAAATAATTCAACAAAAAGAATCATTGAGTTAAAGTCTCAAAACTGGCAGCATAAGTCAAGGTCATTCAGGTCAGTAGTAGCAGCAGGCGTGGGTTTGCTTCTATTCAAAGGTCTCTGCAGAACTTCTTCTCTTAGTTCTCTTTGGAACACATAAACATGATACAATCAAACATGCATTATAACAAGAGTCAGCTCTCTGACAGAAACGAGGTCATGGTCATGGTCATGGTCTGCTGAACAAACAAAACAGACAAAAAGCCTGGAATCATAAGAGAAAAACAGATTCCACTAATTACCAACCTAGCATTTCAATAAATCCAGACACACTCTAGTGTAGCGGAATATTAGAGAAGATTTTCTTCCTGCAGCCCTTCCACATAAACCGCTCTTCAGTCTCCTTTTATTTTGACGGCCATGAACCCTTAACAATAACTGTAGTAGAGTCTAAGCATGACCTGTTTGTCTTATTAACTGACAGGTTAACAGTTTGTTTAAGCATCGCTCAGTCTGACCAAAGATGTCTTGTGATATTTTGGACATGTTACTGCTTCATTTTGCGTGTTAGTTTTCGAAATAAAAGCGTGATGAGCATGATATTCATACTTCAGTCATGGTGATAGCGCTCATCATCTATCAGCCAGTCAGAGAAGACATCAATGTCTTATTCAGGTGTTGAAGTGAAACCCCCCACCCACCTGGGATTGGCTACGTATGTGGCATTTTGGAGAAATTGTAGTCGGCCATTTTACAGAAGTTATAAATGGAAAAAAAAAACATCCTTCTCCTGTCGTCTTCTTTATTTACAGTAAGTAAGCGGTAACATTCAGCTGTTGATCATGTGACTCGTATGTTGCAAAAAAAAGTGTTTCTATACACCTATTCTCCTAAAAATGTTTTATTAAAAAACTTGACTTTTTTTTTAAATTAGCTGTTTCCATTAAGCAAATTTTTTATACATAATTTCAATTCTGAGGTTAACGGAAACACAGCTGTTGATCCTCCGTAAAGGAAAGAACTTGCACGCAAACACCAGCAAAATACACCCACTCACACAGTCCTCACAATGCATGCTTTTCCTCCACTTCAGAAAGTTTATCTACTTGGTTTTGGTTTTTGACATCAGATTCCAATAAAACACATTGAAGTTCGTGGACATAATATGAATAAATGTAATAAAGTTAAGGGGAAGAGTAATACTTTAATAAGTTGTAAAAATCTTCAGCACAGTGTATTTTAATTTTGGCTGGACTGAATTTCAACAATCACAGGCTGATTTTATGGTACAATAAAATGCTGTCTTCTTTAGCGGGCCCATCGCCATAGAAGCACGGAGCTGGTTCTGAACAGGCCAGGTGCTGGGTCGGTCACTCCTCCTAAACCTTGGTCTTATTACACACTCCATGCTTCCGTCTAATCCCACACAAGGTTAGGAAAGCATTAGAAATGGACGTAAAGGAGAGTTGGCGCTGTTACTAATTGGATTGCAGCTGGGGGCCCTTGGCTCAATGGGAACAAACAACTGAGCAGTCGGATTCCCTTTGGTTGAGGTTATTATCAGGTACAGACTGAGATAATTTACCTACATAGAATGTATTTCACACTTTTTTCCCTGACCGTAGACTGTACTGGGAAGATGGCTAAGGTGTCAACTCAAAGAAACATGTTTCTGGGATCACACTAGCGTTGAGATTGTTTTTTTAATGCAACACTCAGCACACTATTCCTCTCCAGAGTTTTAAAAAAGTTCAAGATTTTAAAGTGAAGTCAGATACTAAAATTTATTTGTTCTCCATTGTGCTATAACTTATTCCTCTTCTTCTCTTTGTGGTTTCTTATTCAAACCTCTTCCTGTGGTTAGCACTTGGGGTCGAGGATAAAACATCATGAAATATCTTTTTTGTTGCATCAAGAGTTGGACATGCTGAACTGATAAACAAATACCAAACCTCAACAATGTTAATGTTAATTTATGACCTCATTGCAGGTGGCAAAACTCCAGTCACTCAGCACCCTCTGACCTATCCAACGGCCACACCATGTCCCACGTCTCAGAACTATAACAATGGATTGGAAGCTTCTCTTTATAGGAATATGCTGCAAAGTCAATGAAAAGTCAAGGCAAGCAATTGTCTACTGTCACTACATGCATGAGGAGCTGCAAGCTGGTGACTCCATGCAGTCTGCTGGGCTTCCTCACACAGAAAACCTTTAAGCCATTTTAAATAATGGACTGAGCATAATGTGCTGTTTGATGACTAGGATTAATAGAAATGTATAAGATGACATTTGTTGTAAAATGGAGCTATAGAAATTAACTGAATTGAATAAAATTGAATTGCAAAGTCAGTAGTCAAATTGTTACAGAGACATTACCGTCCCCACAGCTTCCTGTTGTGTACTGCTGGTAAATACAAAAATATTGATATGGACCTATAAAACACTAATGGAGTTTTCACACCTGATAGCCTGGTAGACTATTGATTTGGTCACCAATGGTCATTTGTTTAGGTTGTATTTATTTACCTAGAATGCATGTAGTCCACTTCCTGCTTTTGGAGCAGTCTCTGGGTCTGCTCGGTGTTCACATCTGCATTCAATCTGCACCAGAATTCACTTCAGTTCAACCAAACTGAGATCTAGTTTTTTAGGCAGACCAGAGTTCACTGTTTTGGTCCGCATCAGAGTTTTGATTGCACATTCACTCCTCCCTAAACAAACCAGACTTTCCATGCAAACAAACTAGATTTGGATTAAAGCTGATTGAACAGGATTGGTGTGAATGCACCATAAGACTGTAAAACAATAGGTACAGCAATTCCTGTGATTGCTTTTTGCCTCTTTGATTGTTTTTCTAGATCTCAGCTCACCTGCAACCCTGGACAGGAACACGTTGGTCCAGAAACATTCCATGTTGGTGGTTTTGATCCATCTTTAGTAGAATTTAGTCACATTAGGGTACTTACTAGTGCACAATACAATCCTTACAGTAAACACTGTAAAAAAAAAAAGTAGGAAGTTGGCACTTACATGGACTAAGCCTCTTGTAATAATCCTGAATTTGTCACCCTCTGGGGAAAGCATCAAGTAAGCCAATATTTCATACAACTGTGTAAACTAATCCAGAGCGATGCAGGAGGAAAGGCTTCTGTCTGACCTGGAAAGGCCAATCTGGAGCAATAACAAAAGACCAGGAGATTTACTCTATGATTGTACAACTTACCATATTTATAAAAAGCCATCAATTGTGCTGTTTATACATACTGAATGTAAATTCTCAGTGGCAGCTCGATGCAACCAAGCATTCCAGAGCAAAATGATTCATAATACTTCTCTCACCCCCCTTTCTCTCCTCCTTTAACGGTGTTTAAAGTAGATTTTCCAAAATGACAGCTATTAGCATGAATTATCCATTAGAGGAGGTCAACGAGACCAAGGACAGAGAAGGATGGAACACGCTCAGCACCTTGTGCTTACTTAACATGCTGCACCTCATGCTGAGTGAGAAATGGCACCCAATGTCTCTATCTCCCTTCCTTTATCACCCTCTCGCAGGATTACGCACAACAAGTGGGAATATTTATGTGAGCTTTTTCAGGGTTGCAGTCTGGCTACCATCATGCTACAGTTTCAGATTCCTGACATTCTTGTTGAGGAGAAGGTGAAGTTGGAAAACCGGCCTATAGTTTATAATGCGGTGCAATTGTCAGTTTGTGTTAAAACTCAACAACCAGAGGTGGTGAGGAGATACCTAGAGATGAACCGATCTAATATTAATTATTGAGAGAAATTCAAGATTGGGTACCAGTGACCCATAAGGGCAGATCTATTCAGTCTAATTCTATGCCTTGTGCTCTGAGCAACATCATGTTTTATTATTTATTTTACATTTTATTTAGAATTCCTAAAAGCACTTTCTGAACCGTTTGAAAGAAGTTTTGTTGCAGTTTATTTTTACATATTTGACCAAAGTAGTCAATCAATTGTTTTAATCAGTTTCAGTTTCTTGATTATTTATTTTACATTGACTGTTTTACTCCTAATGGCACTGACTGAACAAACTAAGATTGTGTTGTTTTTACATGTTTGGCCAAGCTAGTGAAGCTAATGGTGTATTTTAGTGAGCTGTATTGGTGCTGTGTTATCAGATAAATTTGTAAATTGGTACATTTATGTATTTGTTTTAAAAAAGAAAAAATTTAAGTCAGTTCAGCTGTTTTTCTGTATCGGATCGGTATTGGCCAATACTAAACCGCAGATATGAGTATCGGAAGTGAAAAAAGTGGATTGGTGAGTTCCTCGAGATAACATGAGAGTAGATACATCTGAATGCTACATTTATCTGTTTTACCATCAGTCTATACATAAAACAGTGCATTATTACAATGTTATACTTTTAAGTGTCAGATTTCTGTACAATCAGAACCCAGAATGGAACCAACAACTCAAGTCCGGGGTCAATCAGGGGCCGTATTGACCCGTACAGCACCGCTCCTCTGTTTTGGTGACAAACATTAGCGGAGATCGTCCTCTGCTAACGTGTGGAGCAACTTGTTAACCACCTGCTGGAATCTGATCAGTCAAAAGTTCCATGTCGTCTGCATGGAACTTTCCAAAACTTGTAACCCTTCAGTTCTGCAGATCATATTGAAAAAGGTGAAAAGGCCAGTTTATTAGGACTTCTACTGTGGCATTTCTTGTAAAAAAACAAAAAAAACCCAGCATAAATCTAGCTTGGGATTAACTTTAATGTCTAAAATACAGCATGGCAAATATTAAATGTAGAATATTAAAAGCAGATGTAAAATCCATAAATAAGGTGCACATGTAAGAGTGCACAGAGTAAACTGTGCCTCAGCAATCTTAAAAGCCTCTAAGTGTTCCTCCTCTGTCAGACTGCAGATCTCACTGCGCTCAGCTTACTGCTGATCAAGGTGACAATATTAACTTGCTACAGTCACGACAGCGTTATTATGTCTGGGTGGAAGATGAATACTGTCAGGCTTCCTGCAGAGCTCAGCTTGTTGTTCTACAAATGAACCACATCACAAAATTGGAGTTTTGGTGATTCCACACACACACACACACACACACACACCCATGCACACACAGAGGTATTGTCTGTTCAGCCTGAATAGTTTGTGTATATATATTTTAAATAGTGCTGTATTTTGTTTTAGCAATGTGTCCATTTAGCTTTGCTCCCCACAAATGTCTTGTTACTGTTCAGCATCAAAGTTGGATGGGTTTGTTGTGTTGCAGAAGTAAGGCTTCTTGTTTGACAGACAAATTTTGGAAAAGGTTACCTGTCATTCCTGTTGGTGGCGTTCTGCATAATTTTTCAGCTGCGCCTCTTTCCACAACTCCTGGCATGTTTTAAAGAGGCACCCTGTCGACTGAGGCAGCATAAGGAAGAAAAATGAAATGCATTTCCTGACTGAAGTGTTTTTGTTGGAGAACTTCAGTCTTAATCTTGCAGGCTGTGAAGGAATAATTCCATTCAGTTACCTTCGGTTTACTTATGTAGCTCCATTTTCCCAACAAATGTCATCCCAAGAGAATTTACAGGACAAACAGATCCAACTCCAACCCAGAAATAGAGTTCCTAAACATTCTCCTTGTGTCTCTCTTGACTGAACGTGTCTATCTTAGTTCTCTGCTCTTTTTATTTAGGATCTAAATTTAAAGTCATTCATTTTTTAGTTATGGAACCTGCAAAAACATCATGTCGAAAAGGAAACAGAAAGGAAAAATAAGATGAATAGATGGACAGAAAGCAAGCAAACTGACAAACACAGGGATGCATGTACTATATGTTTCATACATGTAGCACAACTTAAATACAGTTGTACTACAGTACTATGGCCTCACATTTTCCTTGAGGAGGAAAATGAGGAGAAGTTGTGGAACTTGACGAGACGTGGACTGAGGCAGGAGGCAGAGTGTTTCTCATGGCAGAGACTCAGTCTCAGTCTTTTCTTCAGATCGTCTCTCATTTCATTTATTTCATATTCGACCCAATTGGCTGCCATTTGCAAAGTGGCCAATCAAAGTGGGCCTTTCATTTTTCTGGCTGGTGAATGTCTGAACATCCCAGAGAGGAGATGAAGAAAACCGTCTGCAGTAGAGCAGTTGGGCTCCATTGTGCATATTAATGCATATTAAGATATATTTTGTGGCTGGACCACTAAAACAGGAAGGTAGTTAGTGTTTCTAGAAGAGGTCTCAAGTATTGACAACTGGCTGTGGTCCCTAAATGTTGTGACTACCGGCGATCCCCTGTACCCCCTACTGTACATCCCAACACCCAGCTGCAGATTTAGATTTGTTGGATTTGGCATACCATCCTGGTTGACAGCAGTTCGGCATATTTATCTTACTTTTAAAGTTTTATCATTGTTGTCACCACCAGCAATGGCTCCGCTGTGGTTTCTTTTAGTGGAGAAAAACCAGCCTGTTCTGTTCAAGTTTAAATTTTAAAATTGTTTCCCAAGTAAACAAGGAATATGCATAAACAAAACAGGCAGGTAATGTTTTTTTTCAAGGTCCTGGGGAATATGTAGTTTGCATGTGAAAGAGAAGTGCAAATCCAGCAAAAAAAAAATAAAAATATTTTCTGCAAAATGTGCATGATTGTGCAGAGAGAGCCAATCACTGCAAGCTGTTACAGTATCTTGGTTTTTAGGTTTGTAGCTTCTCAGGCCATTGAACATTCTACTTGTTTGACTCAATCATTCTCCGTGCCTCTAATGTTCCTTTTCTCCTTCTCTCTGATGGTAAGCTAATGTTTTATAGCCCAGATTTTACTCTGTTCTGCTTCATACTGCCTCTCCACATCTCTTTCACTGCCACTGCACTTTTTTCTTGATTACCATAGTGATGCCATGGAAGGACAGCTTAAGGTTGTCTGGAGATGACTGTGTTCACTCCCTGAGTGATAAATGTATTGATGATTTAGTGAAAATACACTTTTCAAAGTTACAGTGTTAGACTTTGTTCTGGAGTTCACAGTAAAGAAGAAATCAGTCTGATAATGTGATTTTCACTGCTGTGCTCTGTTGTACTGGTAGAATTTAAAATCTTGAGTCTGGCCAGAACTTAGTACAGCTGCAATATGCAAGTGATGAGGCATATTATTTTGACCCTCTTGTTGCATTTCCAAAACTGTGTCCATATTCTGCTGGTGTCGAAAAACACAATTTTGCAATTTTGATGTGAAAAAAATGTTTCCAGTTTTGTGAAATACATTCATTTAGATACAGCTGAGAAACCACCTCATCCTGGAGCAAAATCTTTATCAAAAAAATTTAGTTTTTCCGAAAATGGCATGATTCCATTAATCCAATTTATTTTTGTAATTTCTATTTGCACGGCATTATCGTCAATGGAAACACAGCTACTTCAAACCCTCCATGTTGGCATGGTCTGGGTGTCCATGGGTCAGCCAAGACTAGTTGCCTATGACTGTGCAGGCACCATTGCACAGAAGAGCAACGTCCAATAGGAACTACTGACATTGAGTCACATCAGTTTTTATCTTGCCAAACTTGTGACAATACATATGGTGGGTCTTTTTCCTGCTTCTAACACATCAGTTTATATTCCTATGTATCCCACAACTTGAAATTTGACATCATGGTGGTGACTTTAAAAAGGGATATTGGAGCAACCTGCTGGTGTAGCTGCCTTGTTTCTGTTAATTCCCTGACATTGTGTCGCCGTTTTTCTTCATTTCTTTCCATCATCAGAATTATAACTTTGTTTCATCAGCGGTGATGAAACAACATTGTAATTCCTTAAATATTCCTTAAAGTCTTCTTTAAGGAATATTTTGAACACTGAAATATTTAGAGCTTTGACCTACAACCTATTTTACTGTAAAACTTAAAAAGAATCATTAATTTAGTCATTAATTTTTTAATTATACATTTTCCTGTTACCAGTGAAACAAGTCAATGTAGCACGAGGGACCTCCGCTCTCTCTGCTGCCACATTCAAGATGGCGGCAACATAACATAGGACTCAGCGTTCAAAGAGGCATCTATGTATTCATGTCCATGCTAGGAGCCTGTGAGGTCTTTGTTAGGAATGTGAACAATGTTTTAATTCTTTTGCTCAATTTGTTGGAAAGCAATGTTTGATTTTTGGGGTTCCACTTGTTCCAAATAAAAGGTTCACCCAGCTAAAGTTATGGCCTCAGATCAACACCTAAATAAGCAATAAAATTGTAATCAGCAGAATTAGCACTGGGTGGAACATTTTCAAGGTTGTTATGATGTTCCTACATAACCAAATCCATGTCATGCTTTGTTCTCCATTTCCCAGTCAAATGATAAGGTTCCTATTAGGTCATTTTTTATGAGCAAATTGTTTTCGTTTCTGTTGTGCTTTATTGCGGGTGGGGGTAAACACAAATTCATCATTCTGACCACCTAAAAGGATGAAAGAGGTGATCGATGATTACGATGAGATGAATTCCCCTAACAGAATACAGTAGCAGAACTTGCAGGGCTGTACTGCCCCTTTGCAGTTCTGCTGTCCCTCTGTTCAGGATGTAAAAACTGTCTCAGTATATGGTGCATTACTATGAGTTCACATCTCAGTAAAACACAATGAACTGAAGGATATTAACTTTTAAAAACTGACTTTTTGAAGAGAGGCTTGAAGAGATAAAGGGATATAACAGTACTGTGGTCCAGCAGAATAGAAGGAATCAATGCAGCTTCACATGGAACGCTGAATGTTGATTAAATTGTCATGGTCCGATGCTGATGCAGTGTCCAATGCCAGAAAGGTCCCAAGGGACTCTTTACTGGCCGTTAAAATATGCTCCCAGCTTCAACACTGAAATTCTTCGCTTCAACAGCGAAAAGTATAAAGGACTTTTCAAAAGTATTTCTACCCCATGGAGCCATTTGCCATGTTACAACCAAAATTGGACTTATTTTAGGTTTTTTTATGGCAGTCCAACTCAAGTAATAAAGTGGAATTTCTATGATTAAAAATAACTTAAAATGTGCTGTGGACACATGATACCCAAACTAAACATGCCCACAAATTTCTGTTTGTGGTAGAGGACTATGTTTCACACTATCCACCTGTTAAACATGGTGGTGGCACTATTATGCTGAGGGGAGGCTTTTCTTCAACAGGAACGTTGAATCTGTTAATGGGAGAAGAATGAAGTTAAATAGGTCCAGCTTCCAGGGGGACAACGGCTCTTTAGACCCACAAACTGATACATGGTGGACTGAAGTACTACCTTTCCACAATCTAGACCTGTTTCTTTCCTCCACCTGCCAGTACAGAAGGAAATGACGGTCTACCTGATGCTCAATGTGTACCAAACAGTTCCTTGTGAACAACAAGTGCTTTACTGTGCAACACCAACCGTGGTCATAAACACGTCCATGTCCGGTGGACGTTTTGGGGAATGGCTTTTTACTCTGTCCACTTATTATTGCAGGAACTTGTACGTTTCTTGACTTCTTCAGGGCTCCGACCAACATCTCAAGGAGCAAATGCTGTGACTACACACCAACATGTAGTTTAATACACATAGGTGAAACATGCACAATTGGAAGAAAGGCCAGATTCACATAATTTGGGCTTCAAGGTTTCTGTTTGTGAACTGAGAACTCATTGAGGGCAAGACAGTTGGATGGCTGCATCTGTGTTTCCATTAGAAATGTGGGCAAATCTCTGTCTATATTCTGCCAGTGTTGAAAAAACAACTGCTGTGTTTCTATTCAATGAGAAAGTAAATTGAAATCACGCGTGAGTAAGCTTGTTCACACAACAAATCATTTAAAAAATCATGTCAGCGACGAATGTAAACAGTTACATGAGATATATTCATAATTGAATCATGGTGCTAGCGCGCATCATTTATCAGCCAACCAGAGGAGACGTTACTATCTTATTCAGGCATTGGAGTGATGTGGGAGTGGCTACATGTGGCGTTTTGGAGAAAGTGTATTCTGCAATTTTACGGAACACACAACTTTTTATGAACCGTGATGAGAGTTGTGGTGGAGTCAGCTAGACATTGTCATAAAAAAACCCCACAAAAAAATATGACTGAAAAACCACCTTGTAGAAAAACATTAGTTTATTGTAATTTCAATTTTTGCACTGATATTGTTATTGAAAAAGCAGCTAGTGATACTCCATGAAGGGTTTCTTCCAATTCTCAGGCATGTCACATTTTACATGGATCAAACAACAGTTTGGAGGGATCTGCTGTCATTAAAGCAAATGTAATGTTTATGACATTTTACACATTCAGGGTCCAGGAAGTATCCATCTCTCTATTTGGTGATCTGAACCCAAAGCTTAGATCTTGACCACTGTTAAAGTTTTACAGACACTTTAAGCGATTAAATGTGAAACAAATTGTCTTCATCTCAGAAATCCAGAGACGCCACCGCTGCCAAAGGCACAAACATGCAGATGCCGGGGTGAGCCGCTTCCTTAATGACTGATGAGAGCGACTGAAAAGCAGCAGGTGCTCTGCCCACTTTCGCTTACATCGCCGTGGCGTCTGACTGCAAATTTCCAGCCGTCACATTTCCTATTAAAACATATCTGATGGCATTCACTGCATCGGTATTACTTTCACAGCTAATCTGCCAAACTGATAAGGTGAGGAAGTGAGTGTCTTACCCACAGAAACCAAGTGGGGTGACACTATTAGACTCTCTTTTTAATCAATGATCTGTACTCAACCCCCTCATTCAAACACGCTGCTGCCTTGCCACCAACAAAAATCCGATATATTTGCATAAACACCTTATCATTTAATTACAGCCAAGAGTTCTTCAATCAGGCCTTTAGATTATGCCTCTGCAGAGGCCTCTGTGATGGAAATAATGAAAAGCCCAGAGTAGTGCAGTGAGAAAAAATACCTATTGTAATGTATTGGTGTGTAATGAGGGTGTATTGTAGTCACAGTTCATGAATTTTTAAGTAACAGATCATTTTATAGTGATTTTGTGCCATCCCTCTGACAGCCTGAAAGGACTTCCTCAGGGTGGGATGGGCGTATTCTACACCCAGAGTCACGTTTTTGCTCACTCTTCTGTGCAAAGTCAGTCACACCAGCTGCGTTTGTGCCCAAAGCTCTATTTGTATTCCACTAATGTAAAAAGAAAAAAAAACGAATTTTTAATTGCGGTGTTTCCTTTAAATAAGAAATGCAAATAAAATCACACTTGAATGTTTATTAACGTGATAAGATATCAAAAACATGCTGTGTCATCATCCTCCAGCTACTTCTGTTCTCTTCTTCCTTATTGGTTTGAATCAGTAGTAACATCTGGTTGTTGATCATGTGACTCATGTGATGAGAAAAAAGGGCTACCACTGCAGATTTGTGAAAAAAACCCCACATCATCCCTGCCGGATGGTGCCATCGTGCTTCTTCACAGTGGGGAGGCTGTTTGTTGACTAATGTTCTCTAATGCCTGGTTCACACTGATTTTAAATTTGACGTCTGAGTTCCAAGACCTGAGAGACCACACACAAGGTGATTAGAACACGCTAGATGTAACAGGATTGGTTGTATAGTATGTGATGTGGATCCACATGGCAGGAGCAACGCAACACACACAGAACGATTTCACAGGAATCTCACAAAATCAAACATGGGTTCACAGTAAACAAACATGGCCGACTGAGCACTCACCAGCTGTCCCAATAGTCAGGTAGAACAAACTTCACAGAACTGCTGGACTTAACTGAGATAGAATTTCTTGGTGGATGCATTGTAATTAGGGGAAGACAGTTAGATGCACTGGGTTTTATTTCGGGGTATCGGATTGAAGGGGGCCGGCTGTCCACACTTTTCAGATTTTTATTTGAAGAAACGGTCAAAATGCTCTCATCACGTTCCAATAAAAAAAAATTAAAGTTTGTGGTTGTAACATGGAAACATGTCAACTTCAGTTCGCTGGGCCAATCAACACATAATTCTCATCATAAAAAACTGTTTTTGAGAAAAAGCCTCACAGACATTTAAGCTGATCTGCATGATGGATGGTCTGTAGTGAAGCTGTGCAGCCAACACATTCTCACTCCCAACTCATCATATATTGACGAGTTGGGACGATTTCTGACCATGCGTCACATATCGACGACTTGGGCAGGGTCCTTCAGCGTCACATATTGACGCGAAAGGGGTACCCTGAGCGTCAATATGTGACGAGTTGGGAGTGAGAATGGGTTGGTGCAGTGGTGTTAGCAGACCGAATGAACGCCTGCAGCAGCCATCATTAGAACTGTTAGCCTAATTATTCTAAAAGATTGGATTATAAAACAGCAGACTAATCCTGTTTCCCTGTTGGGAATTTGCATTAATGCACTGAAACATTCTGAAACAGAAAATGTTTCAGTGCATCGCAGACTATTTGTGTCTGGCAGGGAGCCTTTGGAGCTCATCATTTGTGACAGCCATGTCCTCTGGCTGGCTGACAGTAGCCGTTCCTGGGGTTGCTACCCTAAGCACTCTAATGACCAGCTGAGCTGCTAGGCTAGAAACACAACTGTCTCCTCATTACCTGCTGCTGCTCGTCTATTTATAATAGGGAGATTTGTCACAGGCTGAAGGGAAAATGCGGCCCTAACTTTGTCCTGCACCACAGTTTTAAAAAAAATACCTTATTGTCTCCATAACAACAAAATATGCTTTTGGCTAAACATTTCCCATTGATTGACTCCTGGAGGAGTACAACCTCAAACACTGCCAGTCAGTTTAATGGCTCTATAGTTCTGTTCATTAACACATGGTTGAGTGTGAACTTCCTCCAGACTAACTTGGAAATAACTAAGAAATAAGTTCTGGCATGAGTTTATAATGCCAGAACTTATTTTCAACCTGGCATTATGCCTGCATGTAATTGTAAATCAGGGGTCTTGACAATTTGCTGGTCTGGAGGATCAGTGTGTGACCTGGGAAACACATCAGCACTGACCTCTGAGGAATAATTGTTGCTTGACATAAAAATATCATTATATCAATATTCAGTCCTTTATTTTGTTCACTTTTTAATGTATAATTTCTGTCACATGCTATTTCTTAAAGATTTTTTTTAGCAATTTAATAACTAGTCAGAGATGAGCTCCCTTCCACTAATGTACTAACAGCTGGAAGCGAAGCGTCCCCAAATCATGACACTTTGTCTACGTGTCACAGTTGGTGTGAGGTTCTTATACTGGAATGGTTTACTTGGTCTATAACAATCTCACCTCAGCATGTAAAAAAAAATATAACAATAGACTCATAATAAACATTATGCCAGTTATTCCTTTTGTGCATGTCCCATGAAAGTCAGACTTGTCCACTCCTGGTATGACTGGACCAGGTTTTTGGAGACCTTTATATAATAACACACATGTCTCATAGTATAAAAACATAACTGAATAAAGGTGATGACTGCATTGACCATCGTAGACACTTTCTTCCTACCAAAGACTGGGTCGTGCATACTGGAGTCATGACAGTCTAGATAAAGTCCTGCATTTCTTCCAGCTCTGACGTCACCTCATCTCAGTAGAGTTCCATGACTATTTTCATAAATCAGAGTTTAACTGTGACCCAGAGCAACATTCTGTGCTTTCAATTGATTTCTCTCTCACTTTTGTACATAATTATAATTATATGACAGGCTTTATTATCTGTCAAAACTCCCCAGTGTGCTGAGGAGCTGTTGAGAACTGAAGCTGTTGTTGTTACAGACGTAATATTCCACAATCAAGCTGATGAATGAGTCCCACCTTCCTAAATGGTGGATGGATAAGATTGTCTTTTTGTACCAGGTGAGTTACAACAACATCTAACTTCCCTTTTGGGATCAATAAAATATTTTTAAAGACCACAGCTCATATCAGTGAACATAAAGTCAACTGTGAGCCTCATAGACGGCTCTGAGGTTTCGACGACCTAAAATGGTTTTCATATTTCGGCATAAAGACGATGCCATGTCTTTACCGCGTCCACCCATTGAAAGTCCTGGAGCTCCTTACCTCTGGCTTTAAGTAGGTTTCCATGTCTGTCAGGAAGCCTTATGTTTGTGCAGAGCAGAAACCTGACAAAGACGATATGGCAAAGCATATGCGCATAGACAATAAGCAGGAGGAAGAGAATATTTATGAGTATACAAGAAAACAACGGTATGACTGATGTGTTGTGATGGTGAAATAAAAAGTATCCTGCTGAGAAGAAAAGTCCAAGAAACGCTGCTGCATTTCTTATGAGAGAGGATGAGATGAATAAACCATGCATCTGCGTGATTCACGTTTCTACGCACATCTATTAATGGTAATATAATAAGCAATGAGATGAGTGTTCTTGAGCAAAGTTAATATCCTGTCTTAACTCTCAAACCAAGTTAACTCAGGTACATGTGCCACATCTGAACAGTCAATATTCAGAGTAATGTGTTTGTTTCTAATACTGTCTGTTTGTCTGTCTGCTTTCCTCCATAGTGACACTTCAATCCCATGTCAGACTCATCATCTTGTTCTCTGTGTCCTACAGAGCTGATTGTTTTTTTCTTTAGCATGTCGTTAACATGTAATACCAATACAAAGGAGTGCAAAGCCTGTTCATGTCAACACAAGGTCATCATAACAAGGAACGTTTTCATGACAGAGGGATCTTCTTCGTAAGCTTTCTGTATCAGCAAGTGTTTTCTTCAAAGGCAGCCTCGGTACGGCCCTATGACTTTCATAATGTGGAGAACATGAATGAAATGTCAGAATTTAACCAGCATAACAAAACTCACTATAGAATTCACTGACATCAACAGACATGATATGTAAAGTGGAGTCCTGGTATTCTCAGGCACTAGGGACCACAAATATTAGACCCTCCTCTGAAAACGCTTAAATATCAAATATACTTTAATGTGAGAATATGATAACTACTGCTGACACTAACATGTTGTGCCTAGTTATTATTTTCATCTCAATGTTTTAGATATGTTCTTTAAAACAATGTTCACAGAGGCAAATTCTTTGGAGTTAAATTTCACAGAAAAATCTGTTAACCTATAAACACTGAACTGAGGGGATGTGTGTTGGCTTGAGGAATTGATACATACTAAGAAAACTTAGAGTAAATTAAGATTCTTCAATTTTAATTTCATAAGATCACCTTACACAAAGACAGAAGAAAAATCCTCCAACCACTAAAACCTGTAGCTACTCCATTTTTGTGTCCATTTTGTGAAGAAGGAAGATGCATTCAGTGTCTTCAGAGGCTTTTATGTTGTTTTTCTTATTGATTCTTGGTGCAGCGCCACCACAGGCAAGGAAGGGAACAGGTTGCTCACAAGGTTTGGTTGGTCTGAGATAACCACAGCAGCTGGAAATGGAACGTTATAACTTTAATTCCTAGTGAACCAAGGTTATCAGGTGTGAAAACACCATTCGTGTGCACTTTATTTAATCTCATCATTCTGACTTTCAGCAGAATTAAAGTAATTTAACAAATTCTAACTGACCTGAAGCAGTAAATATTTAGCCTGATTGTGTCAGGCAGTGAAGTTAACATAAGCTGTGTTTCCATTAACCATATAATTGTCTAATTTGACATTTCAAAAACAAAATCGCTTAATGAAATTTTTGAAGAAACAATTTTTTCAATAAAGTTTTGGCGCTAGGATGGGGTGGTTTTTGTGGTCGTATCGAAATTGGTTTAATTTGCAAAACTGCAACGGAAACATTTTTTTTCACACCACACCAGTCCCAAGATCAACAACGGATGTTTCCATTGGCGTAAACCATGAAGAAGAAGACAGGAAGTAGTTTTAGGATCATAGCGCAGCATGGTTTTTAATGTGTGAACAAACTTCACCTGAGATTTTATTTGCTTTTCTTTCTTAATGGAAACACCACTAGAGCAACATTGTGTTTTTTGACATGAGCAGATTGTTGTCAAAGTTTTATGAACAGTTGTAATGGAAACAGCTACAGTCACTTGATTGCCTGGAAAATACATAATGTCACTGTCATTACATATCAATTAATCGCATGATAAGTTAAAACAATCTCAATAATTTTCATTTGATTGATTTATTGTTTTTCTCTCTCTCTTTCTACTAAACTTGGTCTTCTGTTTGGTGCTCTAGTCTCAGGTGGCCTTTTTTTGAAGGACAATTTTGCCTACAGAATCTTCATAATTTATTTTATTTGTTGTTTCTGTTTTGTTTATGTATTCTGGATATGTAAAATATCTTCCAGTTGTTTAAATGTTCATTAAAATGTAAAGTTTATTGATCTTTGAGAATGTGTTCTTGTATCATTATTATTATTATTATTATTGTTATTATTATTATTATTATTATTATTATTATTATTATTATTATTATTATTATTATTATTATTATTATTATTATTATTATTATGTTACTTGAAAATGGTCTCAAAACAACAATATTCTAATTTTTGGGACAATTTATCATCCATAAAATTTGTAATGGTGACAGGCCTGAGTACTGCCCCTTTAAATATGTGGTTTTATCTTGCCATACCTGCCTTACATGCAGACCCCGGAAAGATCCTCACCACTACACAGTCAGTAGATCTTACTCTGGGACTCTGGGGGGAAACCAAGTAGTGCACAAGGAGAACATGCCAACTCCACACAGGAAGTTGCACACTGATCAGATTCAAAGGAACAACAGTTTTCTGCTGTGACTCAGTGGTGAATAATGTTACCCACAGCGAAGCCTTCATGTGTTTGAATTCACCCTGATCAGCCTCAGAGCCACAACGGAGCCACTGCCCATACAACGAGGCCCTGCTGCGGGTTCGCTTCACCATAATGAAACAGCAAAATTAGCAAGCAGAAAGAAGAAAATACAAAATCAAGCTTTATTATGAGGTGCATTTATGAGGTTAAACAGTAAGCATATGAATCCTTCCC
Source organism: Xiphophorus maculatus (assembly GCF_002775205.1). Classification (NCBI taxonomy): domain Eukaryota; kingdom Metazoa; phylum Chordata; class Actinopteri; order Cyprinodontiformes; family Poeciliidae; genus Xiphophorus; species Xiphophorus maculatus. Next base: position 22,115,118 of record NC_036463.1, read on the forward strand.
CCAGAAAAAATCAAGCAGCTTGTTGCCGACAGTTTCACACCAGGAAGTCAATCCTGAGAGCTGTAATCTTAATTGTTGATTATTTGCGTAGTTTGGAGAATTATCTCAGCTGGCATCAGTGAAGTATTATTTCTGCATAGAAACCTCCCTTCTCTGATCAATGCCTACTGTGCATTCAATCATGAGCTCGCATCCATTCCACTCAGGGCACAAAGCAATTACCAAGGACTACAAGGTATTTGAAACAGGGAAGCGCTGTTGTGGCAGCTTGCTGCAAACAGATTCACTTTTAAGCTCAAATTAATCGACCCTTGGCTCGACAGAAATTATATTTGGTTGTGTATTTTCATAACAACCTCCCCTGAGCTGAATCCAAAGACATCTTATTTGGCAAACATCTCTGGCTGCCTGCAGCCATCGGTAACAGGAGGGATGATAGAAAGGAGGGAAAGAACAGAGTTAGCAATCACTGCAGTCCAGAGTGAAAAGAGGGGTTGGACTGAGTTCAGCTGGAGACAAAAGGATTACTGCCATTGTTTGTGGCAAAACTTTTAAAAGGTTGGATTGAGCAAATATCAAGCTAAATCTGGAAACTTAACACACAGCCTGTCTGATTCACTTTCAGTTTATGATGAAACTGGTAAAGTTTGGCATAATTGATGTTACATTAATGTTATATTTATTTATCTGAGGACTGCAGGTGTTTGGCTTGCAAGTTTGTTTGAGCAGTTTGGATTGATGTTGAGCTCAACTGGGGAACAAAGAAATGTTTTGCTAAATTTCTGACTGTTCAATATGTACGTCGTTGCCTGTGTATTTTGTTAAAAGATACATTGAAATATTACTTGATATATGCAATGTTGGGCTTATTGTTTGCTTTACTTGGCATATTGTATTTATTGTCATATTACTGGATGCCTGTGGCTTGGTGTGGTGCATAGATGTTGCATTGTCCTGCACATCGTGTGTATTGTTCAGATATAGTTGATGTCTGTTGAAGGCTCTGACTGAAACCCCACGGCACTCTGCTGCAGAAAACTGAACGAAAGAGAAACATGAAGAGAACCACGAAACCTCAAACAAGTAAATAAGAAGTCGACAACATAATGAATCGGAACATTTCTGGTCAAGTCTGCTGTAGCAGCTGAATTCAGTTATGCTGTCATTTCTGGCAGCAGATTTAAAACATCACCAGGAAACTTCTCCACTTCCTGTTCCCACTGACAGGCTTCTGCTCACTTTGCTGATAAAATGGCTACAAATGGTATCAACATCAAGGCAGTCCCACAAGAATTAAAGAGGGTTTTTTCTCATAAAGTTTTGCTTATCAATTTAGAAAAGTGTGGAGCTTTTCATATCACTATTATCTACTTGGAAACTTGCTAAGGAATCCTTCAGGAATGTGGCACACACACCAGGACTAGAAGTGAGCTGGAATAGAGCGCTAGCTGCAACTCAGCTGTAGCTCAGCACAGACATGTGCCAAGTCACAACTCGGATGATCAGCCCTTGTGAATGGAGGTCACAGGGATACAGCTGCTGGTGTAATGGATGATGACAGAGTCCCAGCCAACTCCGCTGCTAATTTCCTCTGAGAAGGAACAGATGCAGAAAGCATGGATACACAAGAAAGGAAAAATAGCAATTATCAGAACAAAGAACTGTGGCAGCGCTGAGCTGCCAGCGAGGGAACAGGGGATAAAAATGGCTCCATATCATATTATAAAATCATAACTTTAAGGTTCCAACGACATACTGCTCATGTTTGTTCAGAATAGTGTTACGTTATTGCAAAATACTTATACTGTACATCAAGCTACAGCAGAATTTTCAGTCTCAAAAAATCCTGTTTTATATGAAGGTGATTTTTTTAAATTTTAAATTTTCTTGTTAGAACATAAAACATTTAATATTCAGAAACACAAATAAATATTTTTTTTTTGTCTTTGCTCAACTCTTTATGGGTTCAGATCCATCTGCTGATGTCTCATGCTGCTGTGTGTGATTTCCAGTCTAAGCATCAACTACAACCATCATCAACTCCGTGAAGTTAAACATATAAAAGGTATTAGATTGTAACACAAAAGCTACATTGTTCAAACAACATAATTCCCGTATGTTATCATGTAACTACAGTATTACTAGATCAATAATGTTAATGTTGAGGATCCTGCTGTATCTGAGCAGTGTGTGTACTTAGAAATGCTTCCGTTTTATTCTGGAAATTTCTTACACACGTTTTATGAGAAAAAGCCTGAAGAATTTCAGGGATTTAAACTGATTAAATCTCTAAGACATGTTCTAAAAAACATTCATCAAGTGTGAGAATTCCAGAATATGCAATATCTCAGCCTGTGACTCAGATTATCTATTGTCTCTTTCAAAATCACCACATCCTCTTCCTCCTTGGAGTGGGAGGTCTTCCGTCTTACAGAGTCCGTCTCTTCTCTCTGCTGAAGGTTGAAATAATCAGCTACTTACTTTTTCCCAAAATTATCTGAGGTGGAAAAAGAATCCAGTAAAGAAAAATATGAGATACCTGTTATGATTAATACAATTATTTTATTTTTAGATAGAACCAAGTTATTGTGGGCAATGGAGCATTACTGAAAGGCTGCAGGGAGCTGATAGCTGTAGATAAGTGCCCTGACAGCTGGAGAGCATGAAGCTAAGAGTAACATGGAAAAGAGATCAGTTTGGATCTGAACTGAGATCAGCTTCATGCAGGTCAACAGGGATAGAAGAGCTGCTAGCTTACAATTACTTCTCTAACAGCAGTAACATGATAGGAAGATATTTTTTTTCCAGTTTGTAGTCTTGTAAACTCCTCTGGCAGTCCAGGACATTAAATTGAAGTTAGTGGACCTCTGAAGCCTGACTGGAGTCCTCTTTCTACAAGTCAGAGGTATTAGGATAAAATGTGCGTCCAGGACGGGATGAGGAACCGCTGAGGCCAGGCAAAAATCCTTCAGCAGTCATCACTATCATCTGGTAGTGATGACCTGAGGATTGATACTGAAATATCATTACTTCTGATACCAGACAGACATTAAGGTCTTAAGATTGATTCTCAAATCCAAGTATCTGTACGTTCAATACTCCAGTCATTTGAGACAGTGTGTCTAAACAAGAGCACGATAGAAAGTAACTGAATTATTGAGATCTTCCCTACATGAGACAGGGTTGATGGGAACTATTTTTTTCTTCCGTCTGGTAAGTGTGTAAGAAGTCAAGACATAATGCCAGTGTGACTGAGTGTGTGACCGCTCAGCCACACACTCACACATGGAGCTATTTCAGCTTTCATTTTATAGTCGTTCATAATAATTAAAATAGGATCTATTTCAGGAGGGATATTACTGACAAAATTTTCTATTTTTTAATTTGCAAACATTTTCTCATACAGCTCTGGTAAAAATGAAGAGCCCACTGCACTGAACCCCACTGAAAACCTCCTGGTTATTCCACCAAATATTGATTTCTGAACTCTTCCGGAGTTGAAGCACTAGTATTGTTGTTTCTAAATGAATGTGAACTTGTTTTCTTTGCATTATTCGAGCTCTGAATGCACTGTCTTTTTTGTTATTTTGAACATTTCTCATTTTCTGCAAATAAATACTAAATTTTTGCTTGGAATCTCAGAAACATGCCAGTAGTTCATAGAATAAAAGAACAAGGTTCATTTTACTCAAACATATAACTATAAAACATAAAATCAGAGAAACTTATCATTCCAGAGCTGTATTTTGTATGATTTTCTGCTGCCGTTAAAGTAGTCTAGCTATAGTGAAAGACCCTGTTATCACAATGCACTTCTGAATTTAAAATGAATAAATTAGAGTGATGTCATGTGTTCATTTTAGGAAACAAAGATTTGAATTACAACACTTTTTTTTATTTATCATGATCATGATGATGGAGCAGCCTGTGTTCTACATCATTAATACACACACTGATCCAGCAAATCCACACATCTAAACTTTGCTGCAGTCAGTATATTATTATAAACCCATCCAAAAGTTGTTGCTTCTCATTTCTGAGCACCTTCAGAGCACACAGTTCAGCCATTTTTGGCTCTGACTCCTACTGCTGGTGTCCCATTATCATTTTTTTTCTTCTTTTAAAGCCATGCATGGCTCAGTGAGGAGTGCTGAAAGCTGAAAGTTCCACTCCATATTGCTCAAGGTCTGCCTGAAGCGACTCAGTCTTCTTCGCAGGCCTCAGTCTTCTCTGTGTCACCATCAAAATACATTTTAAAGTGTTTTGATTGTAACTTGAGGGCTTTTAAGATTTATTTTTCCCCTGGTCCAATGTAGCTCCCTGTAATTCAATTCAGTTCACAACAAATGTTATCTCAGGACACTTTTTAAGTAAAACATGCAATTTATACTCATAAGTACACCATAGTTGGTCTTAAACAATCATAATGTATTTAAACTCTTTCAATTTGTTTCTACTTATCAAATAATGCAGTAGTAAAAGTGGGGAGGAAAATCTACCTTTAGCAGACGGAAAGGTGAGCAGATTGAATTGGCTGCTGGATTTCTCTCATACATAACGCTCCATATTTATTGTTTCCACTGTTAAGCTTCCTTCAGTTCTACTCAGCCTGCTGTGTAATTGTAATGGCTGTGATATTGTCACTTCATGCTATTAGTTGCATCACTGCAGCTGGACCATTAACCTTTTGTGTTCATATAGGTTTTTCATATAGACTCAGGTCAGTTTTCTTTAATAAATATAATTTGAAAACAGGTTATCTATGTGTGATTATAACATGACCTGAAAGATTTAAGCACAGCAGAAAATCAACAAAACTAAAGCGACCTGTAAGGAGGTTTATACTCTTTCACAGTTCTATGTTTGAAACAGATCAGATAGGTTTGAGCGGAGGACCTGAACTTCAGGGTTAAGTGTTTGTTCTAACATGTCTGCCTCTCCAGCTTCTTTTCTCCCTTTTGGCAGTGATACGCTGAAAAAAAACCCACTGTGGAACTATTAAGATCCACATCCAACTCTTATAGTTTGCCAAGAATTTTTCTTGATATCTCTTCTGCTGCCATGTCAGCTAAGTCAGCAGAGAAACACGGAGATGCTTTAATCATCGCACCGAGAAGAAAACACCTCAAAGTTCACTCCAGGATTGATCTTGTTCTTCATCTGCCAGCGCAGCGAGACACAGAGCTCTCTCGCAGCCCCACCTTGATCTCCTGAATTAGTAATCAAACTTCAGCGCCTCTTTCTGAACTTCATCTTTATTTGTAGCTTTACGTAACGGCTCTTTCAAGCCACATTTTTCTAACAATATTTTGTGAAGCAGCAAATGCCACAGTTCTGGTCAAAACTTTCAAATCCAGCCATTATTTTGACATCCTCAGATCAATCAGCTGGTCAGGATGAATATTTTAACAACTAAAATGTGCATTTTTCTGATTATTTTCACATCAGTCGCTGCTCCTAACTTGTCTTTAACAGTGTACCTTTGACTGGCACTTGGCACACACACACCTCCTTCCATTACAGCAGGCTTCAGTAGTCTGTTTCAGGAGAACTGGGTCTAATTAGCAACTTGAAAAGTTAGCATGGGGCAGGAGGGGGTTCCTGTAAAATCCAGGCTAGACTTTGCGCTTTGAAGAATCCGAAGGGATGTGCACTTCTGCTGCTGAGATACTGTTCTGAGAACCGGGATTATGTAAATGTTGTTCCACTACAATAGTATTTCATCAACATTTACTCCACATCAAACACTTTGACTGATCTCTGTCTAATATTCCTGCATGCCAGAACACACGGCAGCTTTAAATTACTGTTAGTGTCAAATAAACAACAACTTTGACCCGTTTTCTTCTTCCTCACTGACCACTGACAAACTAACGTTCTTTCTTCTACTGTGTTTGCTTGAGGGCAAAGTGGAGCAACATCTGTATACTACATGTGTCTGAAAAGCATGTACAGTCAGTTCTGGACAACTGAGTGAAAATCTCACAATTTACTATGAAAGAAACACAGGAGTATAATGCTTAGCGAAAGGAATTTATGGACTATTTGAGTTAGATTTTTTTTACAACCAGGAATCTGAAAACCACAATATTTGTTCATGTTCTCTTCAATTACATCTGCAACTTTTATGTGGTCTTGCTTCAGCAGTTTTATACACCTAAAGCCTTAAAAAAATAAAATAAAATCAACTGGTTGAACTGGATTTGCGTCAGAAGTGGTGGGGACTCAGTTTTTGATTGAGTTAATTACAGGATCTGTGATTAATGAATTTTACTGTAATCAAAAACTACAGTATATAGCAACATAAAAAGCAGTATTTTCAATTCAAAAACTCATCTTACAAAATATTACTGAATGAGTAGTCACAATTTACCTAACAGTAGACATATGAGCACAACAACAAGATACAGGTTCTTCAGTTGTTTCTTCAAGCCTTCCTGGATCATTCATGGAGCTTCTTTAGAAATCTGGTCTGAGCCCTGACATTAAAATTGGGGACGTCTGTGCTGCTGCTACATGTTTAGCATTGAGAATATTTTAAGCTTGAAAAGCTTTGGTGATTGGCTAACTTCTTTTAGCATAACTTGAACACAACAATAGTCTTTCCCTGTGTCCAATCAGATCAGTTTCTGAAACAGAAAAGAACAACCAGTGGGCCGAGAGAACCAGCTTCGTCGTCCATTGAAGTTTTTGGTACGTGTTGCTACACGTTGCTACATGAATACCATGTATTCATGGGTTTACCAGAAACCCATGAATACAAAGGTTCCACCTTTGAAATTATTGTATGTAAGCAGACAAAAAGATTAATTGTGTTGAAATGACTTGTAATTTATGAATCAAAATTAAGGTCTTAAAGTCCTGACCCTACTTTACAGTTATCCGAGCATATGAAAACAAAAGCATTTTCATATTTCTAGTGATCAAAATTTTGCAAACTATTCATCATGCACTCACTTTGCAATTCATAACAAAATAAGCTTGGATTTTTGTTGGTAAAGTGACAAAACAGGCAAATGTTCAGGTAGTTTCAATGCATTCTTAAGACAGAGCTTTATGCCTGTTTTCTCCATGTCATCTACGTTTGATTTATATTGCATTTCAGGCTGAAAAAGATGAAACTAAAAAACACAGGAGTTATATATATATATATATATATATATATATATATATATATATATATATATATATATATATATATATATAAAGTTAACAAAGACACATGTCTGGAATAGATGTAAAACTATTTTAAGTAAAATAGTGAGACGTTTTTTCATAGCGATCTCAATTGTTGGTTGTTTTGTTTTCCTCGCTTTGTTTGGCGGGCCACCATCTGACTACCTGTGGAACCATCTGCAAAAATCAGAGATGAAGCTCAGCCGATCCAGCTCAGTGTTCAGTCATCATGCATGTTTAAAAACTGGCCTGATGAAATAACAGAAAAATGTGGATTTATGTCACGGTAAACATGATCAAGAGTTTTCACCCCCTCAGACATAAACCGCAAACAATACAAAAAAGAAAAGCATGCGTTTTTTTTTTTCTTTTTATTATTTCTAAAGGTACAATTGAACATCAGTCAAGTAAAGTGCAACAATCTGAGGTAAAAAATAAATCTAAGTGTCTATTATAGGAGTTTCATCAGTGGTACTAATAGCTGTTGTGAAACCATCAACACGTTACATAATCAGAATCAATTTAAATGGAGCTGATGCTCTGAGTGTTGGCATGAAAACCGCCCAGCTACAAAGAGACAGTCACTTATTTGTCTTGCAACCGTCTCCTTCATCCCATTGATTAGCATGATTAAGTCTCATCAGCCCAAATCAACAGCCGCACCCCCCCAAACCTGGAGCGGGAAGAAGCTCATCAGACATCACTAATCAAGTACAGCTTGATGCCAGTTTTCAGCCAATCATGCGTGGCCTCTGGCGCTGTGAATAAATAAGGCTGATTTGATCAGCTGAAGGTTTTAATCAGACGTCGAACGGCGGTAGTTATTTCAGCAGCGGGGATGGTGGGGTCGTATGGCGGCCGGGGTCAAGAGGAGGACGGGGTGACTCTGTCTGGGGGACGACTCTGTTGCCGAGCGAGTCCTCGCCTGTATGGTTCCTCCAGTCCGTGCTCTCTGATGAATATTTTATGGAACTATAGAAAGAGCAATGCTGGTGCAAAAAAAATCATAAATAAGAAATACTGCAGAGTTTCAGCAGAACGGAAGAGATTTTCCTAGTAGGAAGAAAAGTGAAGACGACCCAAAACGTGTTTAAAATCGTTGAAACAGTTCAAAAAGATTAAATTATCTTTCATAGTCTTCTCCCACAACCACAAGCTTAAAATGAGCACTTTGCTACTTTAGATGCTACAACCACTCAGAATGAATGCTCCAGTTTGGACGGAGAGTGTTGCTTATGAAGACCAGAAACGATTAGCAGGAAGCTGCTTGAACCGGCAGCAGAAGGCTTACAGCAGCGGCCGCTTCAGAGGGCCGGAGGGAGTGGTGCAGAAACAGACGGCTACTGGAGCATCTGACAGAGGATGACACTTTAACCAGTTTCTCCTGTAACTGATGAAGTTTGATAGGGATGCACCGATTTACTTACTGCACTTCCAATACTGATGCAGATATCTATCAGGTTTAGTATCAGCTGACACTGATCTGATACAGAAAAACAGCTGAACTGACTTAAAATATATTTTTACACAGACATAAACGTACTGAATTACAAATTTAACTCTGCACCAGCGCAACACTAAAATACACCACTAGCTTCACAAGCTTGGTCAGATATGTAGAAACAATTTTAATTTGTTCAATCAGTGCTGTTAGGAATAGACCAGCCAATGGAAAAGAAATAATAAAGAAACTGATCCAAACAAGAGGGTGGCTGTCTTGGTCTAACATGTAAAATAAACTGCAATAAAACTTCTTTCAAATGGCTCAGAAAGAACAATTAGGAATTCCAAATTGAATGTAAAATAAATAAAACATGACGCCAGAGCACAAAACATGGAATTAGACTGTACAGCTCTGTCCTTATGGATGGGGCACATTGTTAAAAATATCCCATCTAATTTTTTAAAAAATTGAGACAGAATGGATCAGTGCATCTCTAGAGTTTAGTAGGGGTCATATTGTACCGTAGATCATCTGCCAAGACTCAAAACAAAATACAGCGTTCCTCCACCTATTCACGCTTCAATCTTCACAGATTCACACGTCCACAGATTTTTCTGAGAAACGTAACTCCAGCCGATTCTCTGAAAATTTGCCAGTCTATGAATTTTTTCAGAATGATCTGAAAAAGAAACTGCAGCTCAAGAAGCTAAAATAAAGAAACCCAGTGCTTGTTGACATCCTGTTGGCCGGCGTTTACAAAGCTGCTAAATTAGGAACAGAAAGTTTCTCTGGTGCTGAATGGCAGAGATAAGTCAGACTGTATTGCTAAAACATTTTACAGTTTGCGTATTATTGCACATTAAGGTGTATATGATGTTTGAACCATTCAAATAGGAAGTTCTGGATGTTTTAGTTTGCGGATTTCATCTATTTGCAGGCGGTTATGGTTCATAACTCATGCTCACACCAGGGAATAAAGAAACCACTTACTGATGTAGGAATGTGGATCAATCCGGTTATAGTGTCGAGATGAACAGATATTTAGTATAACATTATATCTCTGGAATGTCTCTGCCCACAACCCCAAGTGTATTCCCGTTGACAACTTGTTGGTGTTTAAGCTCTACTTTTACTGTCCAGAATGGTGGTCAGATATTCAGTCAGAACTACAGCAATGTTACAAAATGCTACTTTCCTGTAAGTTCATAAGGGACATATATGTGAAGGTGTAGATATAGTTTTGAGTCTTTTTTTTTACTTTATTAATGTATCACTGTCTAAAAAAAGCAATGCTTAAAAACACATGATTAGCATCAAACATCTACATGTAGAATAAGAACTTGATCTTATTTAACATCAGGGTGAAACTTCAATGCTAGGTTGTTGCAAACCTGCCTGAATATTCATAGCCCTGTTTGAACAGAAAAATGTCAGGAGATTATCATGGCTGGTAATATTATACAGGTAAATGTGGAAGATGTGCATTTAAAAAATGTCACTGCATTTCATTCTGGCCCAGGTAAAAGTGTAAGATCCTCATGCTACTGTGGCATATTGTGGTTTCCATGCTGGGATGAGGTCTGTACAATTCTCTGACCTTTCCATTTCCTTTTGAGGTCACCTTGGAAAAACTCCTGTCAAAGCGTGTGAGCAAGATTAGCTTTCGCTGTTGTGGAGAAACACGTAGTCATGATGTTGTTTTAAAACTGTGTACCATCAAGCTAAATTGATTTCAAAAAGCCCCATGCTCTGACAATATCCCCCAAAGGTTCAATAAAGTTATTTTTCAATTCCCTCCATTGGACAGTATAAATGCTACAGAATCAGACACATTTTACCTTTTGTATTCACTCTGTGGTGACAATAAATGTTGACACCAAACTCTTGTATTTTATTTGGCAAGGATATGTCCAATCGCTGTCAACAGTACATTGACACACTAGGCCAAGAAAAAGAATCAGTAAAATAACACAAAGGAACTGAACTGAGTAAAGAATAGTTCCTTTATATTCACCTGCAGCTCTAGTTCATGATGGCTGACAGGTTCTTGCTGTTTCTGTTGGCGTATAAAGCAGTTTGATGATGCTTAAAGTAGCACATTAAAGAAATTATTAAAACACACAGCCTCTCAAAACTGGCGTAGCTTGTGTTTACTATTTTTCTCAGATATTAAAATCCCGCTATTGAATTCACTCTTCCTCCTTTCCACACAGCCCTCGGTGTTTATTCCATCTGCTTTGAAAGGCAGAGACCAAAAATATTCTATTATGTCTTCTCTTGTATCTATTTCATGTGCGCTTGGCAGGCAGGGTATGAATACAAATCCAGGCTGACAGACTATTTAAGTTTCGTGTCGGCACCAGAAGTAATATCGTATCTGTTTTTCTATTTCTGAGAAGAATTGGAAGAAGAAGGAGGGGGAACGAAAGCGTTTTATGATTTGGAACCGTGTGTATGTCTAGCACTTGACTCTTCCTAGGTCACACAGATATGAGATGCCATCCTTGGTTGCTTCAGTCTGGACAAGTAATGAGCTAAAGCCAAGCAAAACGGGCTCCTGATATGGAGATGACTCTCAGTTCCATTCCTCCATAGGCCGGGGGTGAAACTGAGAGCTTGGGTTTAAGAATGCATGTAAAATGTTGAGCCATGATTGTCATTGTTCCTGCCTGTCTTAACTACTGATCTTCAACTACGATTTAAATGAACCCATGAACAAGGTCTGATGCTAAGCAAAGCGCTTCCAATCAATCGAAATACTTTATTTGTGAAGCCATTTCTACTAGAATATAGATTTTATGGTATTCCTTTGTACCTTCAGCTCAATAAAATAGTAATGTAACAGCAGCAGAAGCTCGGGGAGCCATTAACTAAAAACGGCGAGCAACCCTCAGCACTCACATTGTTACAATCCCTGACTTCAGACCACCTTGACTTCCTGTGAGCTCGCACAGTTTCAGCTCATGTGGAAAAGCTAATTCAAAGTTCAAGAGGTCAGGTCTTCTGGTTCTGCTCTGCATCAACAAAACCAAAGCCAAACATATAGAAGCTGAATGAAGCTTCTATCCACTATGAATCTGGAACAACCAACCAGAAAACAGCAAAACAGCTGAAACACCGAGTTCCTGTAAATGAATGCTAAAACCTCATCTTAGAGTTTAGAGTTGCCTTTGACCTAGTAAGTTGAACATACTTTGGTTAAGGTTAGGGTTAGGGTAGGTTGAACATTGATCAACTTTTTTGATGCTTAATGGTTTTGATGATGACATTTGACCAAATGTTATGTTTGTTGCTTGTTTCATAACTGATGACTGTATGATGTTTTTATGAGGTAAAGCACTTTGAACTGCCTTGTTGCTGAAATGTTCTACACCAATAAAGTTGACCTTTGAGAGTTTAGCTTAACTGAGCTTCTTATGACTAAGTTAAATCTTAAACTGGACCCTTTATCTGGTCAGTTTGGAATGTCTGCATCTTGATACAAAATGACGTCTAGGTAATTATTTTAGTTCAAGTCCAAGAGCAACACTTCTGCTGGTGTGAGCGATGTTTCCATCGTCCATACAATTACTAATAGTTTCGAAAACAAATTTGTTTAATGGAAAGATGGCCATTTGAAAGAAATCAAAACAGTAATTTTAATGCAAAGTTTTTGTGCTAGGATCAGGCGGTTTTTCATCCTTATAGAAAAAGATGTACAGTATTTTGCAAAACTGTAATGGATACATGAGTCAAGTGATCAACAGCCAGGTGTTAATTCTGCCGCAAACAACAGGAAGTGGCAGGAGGACAGTTTGTTTTTGTTTGTTTTCTTTTTTTTTCAGAAAATATGCATTGGGCTCCACCTGCATACACCTGCATTATCCCTCCAGTGGGATAATAACAACTGTGGTTGTACAAAGTCATTAGCTGCTTTCAGAAGTCTCATTTAAGCAGCTCCACATTTATGAATAAATGTATTAAATGACTCTTCCTTCACTCTTAGAGGTCATACAAGATTGAAGTGACTTACCTCAAGGATTCAAACTATTTATTTTAGACTTAGTGAACAATAACTTTATCTTCTTTCAAAAGGCAATCTTCTGCCAGGAAGAACTGTTGAACTGTTTCAGTTCAACATCAGGTGTTGATTGATCTATGTGTGTCTTTTCACACTAGCAAGGTGACTAATGCACAAGGATTTGCTAATAGGGTCTACCTCAGTCATTCCAAGTTCATAAGAAAGAGCCTCCCTCCGCCCATAATGGGCCATTGATATGAGCCATTCACAGAAGCAAGCTAAATTAAATGCAATAACTTTTCAATGGTTGCTTTTAGCCTGCAGTACAGCCCAAGTAGGACATTGTTATGGTGCATTTACTCAACAAAATGCAGTTACGGATTACTTTTGCACGCCACTGAATTTTTACTTAATCATTTTTAGGTATGGCTCCAGGAATATTGAGGTAGAAGAAAATGGAAAGGCAGCAGCTATGAATCAAGGTCCTTTTAACTGACACGCACAAGGCTTTGGATTAGTGCAGATTTGACGTTTGTCTGATACATACAGTGCTTAAATAAAGTATTAACACCTTGGATGTTTTAGCCGTTTTAGTGCTTTTACAAATCAGTCACAATCAAAAACTGTTGGCTTTTTTCACAAAAAAGAATTTCCTTTAATGTCAAAGCGAAAGAGATTTTTCCATTGATTTCCGTGAAAGGTGAAATAATTTTTGACATGAGCACATCTGCTGGATATGCTGAGAGAAAGAATCCCGTCAGCAGAGGCCATGATTTGTACACTGGCATGATTTTGTGATTTGATCTATTTGTAAGACACTCTTCCTTAATTGTTCTCCTGTTGCGCTGCAGGAGGGCACCTTCTGCAGCCTTCATTAATTAGAGCGGCAGAGCAGCATTAGGAAAAACATCAGGCTCCAGATAACCTTTGGTCTGCAGATTCAATTACATAGAGAAATAAAGCAGCTGGTGATGTTTCTGGACTGAAAAAGAAACCGAAGGACCAAAGAAAAAACAAAAAAAAAAACAGTCAGATGATGATGGATGAGGGAACATTGTGAAAACAATTTTATGTGTCTACATTTTGATCAAGCGTTAGCCTGACATTTGTAGGGATTTTGGAGCAGATGTTCTAATCAGATAGAGTATATAGACACTCCAGAAAAAGATCTACTTCAGAATGAGTTCCCATCCAGTGACTTAACCTGCTAAACTAAGCAGTAGTTTTGCAAATTCAAATTTTATTGGCTATTAGGCAACATATGGCATTATCATGAAGTGGTTAAAAAGACAAAACATTTTGATCCTCTTTTATGGTTTGATGATGCAGTTTTTATGGTTAAGACTGAAACTATTGCAGAAAAAATTTGGAAAGTCAAATGTTTTTTCACGTCTAACATTTAAAAGTTAGACACAGAAAAGATGTATAGAACTTTTATTATTGTTCTACGTTTTAAATTGCTCACGCAGCTATTGTTTATCAAATGTGTTTTGGAGGTTCAAGACAATTATAACTGCCGCTGGCTTCAGTTTATTCAGAAAGTTCTTCAAATGTTTCTGGATCCACAACCCAAAAAGATATATGTTACGTTTCCTTTCTTTAAATCCAGATGTTTACATACACTACATTATTTATGCCTTTAAGTCACCAAGTGACCATGCCATGGCTTTTTATATACTCCTCAAAAAAATAAAGGGAACACTTTAAGTGTTAAACACCTGTTTAAGTGTTCCCTTTATTTTTTTGAGCAGTGTATTAACATTTTAGTTAATTAGAGACACATCTGTGGATGTACACTGAACAAAAGTATAAACAATCCATGTCAAATGAAAGATTTTTTTCAACATTTGGGTTACGCAATATATATAGAGAAACTCAAAATATATTTTCAGTATTTACTGATCTTCATATCAGCATTGATAACATTGTGGTATGGCCATTTGTAGTGGATTGACAGTCCTTTGAACATGATAGGGGTCAAGTGGAGGAATTTGATTTTGACCCAGTTGGCTTCTCGTAGACGGTTACGGCCAGTCTGAGGTGTGAAGCGTCTGTTGGGCAGACCATTAGTCTGATCAACTGTGTGTCGCTGGTTTTTATGAGGGGCCGTTTAGGACAAAATTTACGTTTTGTCTCTCACACACTACCAAAAAGTCTCGCATACTCCAAAAAAGTAGCCACGCACACTCCAAAAAATTACGTTTTGTCTCTCACACACTACCAAAAAGTCTCGCATACTCCAAAAAAATAGCCTCGCACACTCCAAAAAATTACGTTTTGTCCCTCACACACTACCAAAAACTCACGCATACTCAAAAAAATAGCTACGCACACTCAAAAATTACTCACGCACATTCAAAAAATACTCAAATTGCGTATACACACACTACTAAAATGTCACACACACACACACACACACAAACGTTAACTTTCTCGCTCACATACACTACTACCAGCTCGCTCACACACAGACGTTTATCTCTCACATACACAAGACTAAAGTTGAACACACACACAGTACTAAGACTCGTTTTATGTATGTGTGAGAGCGAAACTTTTTATGAATGTGTGAGAGCGAAACTCTTTTTGAATGTGTGAGAGCGAGACTTTTTATGAACACTATTCTATCTTCTCCGGAGGCAACCAGCACTTTGACAGGCGCATTAAACGATTCAACGACTGCCCGCAGTGCTACAGTAGATTCAGAACTCTCATCTCTGTTCCGTTCCGGAGCGGTGTTTAAAATGGCAGCTGCCTGACCAATTTTCTCTCGTTTCGAATTAGTGTTAGCCATGTTCGGTATAGCAAACTCTTTCTTCTTCGGCACTAGTTGGCGCCGGTTAATAATTCCTGTAATACTGGCACCCAGTGGACAGATTGTACTACAGCAATTTTGCTCTTTTTAATCAATCAATCAGATTCATTTATTTCTATAGCACATTTAATCTACAAGAAAGTTAAACGTTCTATATATATTTAAAAGCACAAATATACTAAGTAATAGAACATACAGTGAGTCAACAATCGAAACTTATAGTTTAGGATCTACGCATGCGCAGTTTATCCAAAAATTATGCCCCGCCTCTTCCGTGACAACTCTCACACATTCAAAAAGAGTCTGGCTCTCACACATTCATAAAAAGTCTCGCTCTCACACATACATAAAACGAGTCTTAGTACTGTGTGTGTGTGTTCAACTTTAGTCTTGTGTATGTGAGAGATAAACGTCTGTGTGTGTGCGAGCTGGTAGTAGTGTATGTGTGCGAGAAAGTTAACGTTTCTGTGTATGTGAGCGAGCTGATAGTAGTGTATGTGAGCGAGAAAGTTAACGTTTGTGTGTGTGTGTGTGACATTTTAGTAGTGTGTGTATACGCAATTTGAGTATTTTTTGAATGTGCGTGAGTAATTTTTGAGTGTGCGTGGCTATTTTTTTGAGTATGCGTGAGTTTTTGGTAGTGTGTGAGAGACAAAATGTAATTTTTTGGAGTGTGCGAGAGTTTTTGGTAGTGTGTGAGAGACAAAACGTAATTTTTTGAGTATGCGAGGCTATTTTTTGAGTATGCGTGAGTTTTTGGTAGTGTGTGAGGGACAAGACGTAATTTGTTGGAGTGTGCGAGGCTATTTTTTTGGAGTATGCGAGAGTTTTTGGTAGTGTGTGAGAGACAAAACGTAATTTTTTGGAGTGTGCGTGGCTACTTTTTTGGAGTATGCGAGACTTTTTGGTAGTGTGTGAGAGACAAAACGTAATTTTTTGGAGTGTGCGTGGCTACTTTTTTGGAGTATGCGAGATTTTTTGGTAGTGTGTGAGAGACAAAACGTAATTTTTTGGAGTGTGCGTGGCTACTTTTTTGGAGTATGCGAGACTTTTTGGTAGTGTGTGAGAGACAAAACGTAAATTTTGTCCTAAACGGCCCCTCATAGGTTTTAGCCGATCCCGCAGATGGACGAGCCAGATGTGCTGATCTTGTGCTGGAGTGGTCAGATGTGGCCAATGAGGATGAAGTCGATTTGTAGTAGTGCCAGTCTGTTGGAAACCAACTCTTAAACAGCCAATGGTCCGATAATGGACATTGAGCCCTGCAGCTACTGCTCTGGTGGACATCAATGAATCCAACATGCCAATGGCATGCTCCTGCATAACTTGCGACATCTGAGGCATTATGACTTGACAAAATTTGACATTTTGGGGTGGTCTTTCATTGTCCCCAGTCCAAGGACTGTCCAGTTGTTGCTCATTTTGTCTGATCACACACTGGACATGCCCCACCCATGCATTGAGTAATATAACAACTCACTGAGTATTGCTCACTGACCACAAGTTGGTTTAAAAATTATACACAAATCATGAGAAATATTACTTTTGTACAATAAAATGTTCACAAATGCTCATTTACAGTTGTTATCTCCACATGGCAACAATATTTGACATGGGGCGTTTCTATTTTTGTTCAATATATTTTAAGGCAACACCTCAAGCATTTAGAGTCTTTGTGTGACATAATGGAAAATCAGCCGGCAGGCGACGTGTTCAACAATATATACACCACTGTAGAGAACATGGGAATGTTGAGCTAGCATACAGCTCTGGAAGGAGATGAGTTGTGTGTCACAGAGATAAATGTGTTCATTTTGAAACGAGCTTATCAACCTCGTAAACAAAAGACCAGTTGAAGATAGAGGCTGAAGCTGAAAAGAGTGTTACTGTCAACAGTAGATCATTAGCTGAGTTTAATTAACTTGAAAATTGTGCAATTTGACATTTTGAAGGTAAATTTGCTTAATAAAAACACACCAATTTAAAAAAAGCTTTTATATATATATAAGCTTTATATATATAAAGTTTTGGCTCTAGGATGAGGTTTGTTTTTTTTCAGCCATATCAAAATTTCACAAAACTGCAATGGGAATACGACTTTCACATCCATCATAAAAAAATCCTGCTGTTAATATTGGCAGAAAAGAAGAAGATGACAACAGGAAGTAGCTGGAGAATAGTGGTGCAGCATAATTTTAAATGAGTTTATTGTGTTTCTTTTTTAATAGAAACACTGTCATTTCAAAATTGTGTTTCTTCAAAATTAGCAGAATATCCACAAAGTTTAGTGCACATTTGTAGTGGAAACACAGCTACTGACCAACTGACAAACAGACCAGTTAGAGACAGAAGGAACCCAGTGGTCAGCAGCACAGGGCTCTCTCCATTTCTTTTCGCTCTGTACACTTATGATCCAGCACAAGTCACGTCCAGAAATATTCTGCAATCGTTGGGTTTAAAAGACATGAACAGAAGGTCAGTATAGAGAGCTGGTGGAGCGATTCGTAGCATTGTGTGGCAACAATCATCTCATCTTGATTGTGAATAACAGAGATGATTGTAGATTTCAAAAGGAGAAGGGTTTGATCAAACACAATATGGGAGAAGAAGTGGAGGAATACAATGTACAAAAGTGCATTTATGGAGAACAAAACGACTACCTCAAACCCTGAGTTAAGATTTCTCCTACTGCCACAGCTGTGGGTTCTGACCAGGGCCCCCAAACTTCTACACCAGTTCCTGTGTACCACTTTCAGAGCCAGGACTCTGTGATACACTTCTGCTTTCATTCATCCCTCTTAAACCTTCAACATATTTCTTCATCTTCAATATTTACTGTATCTGCTCTGATTTTCCTTTTTTCCCCTAGAAACAAAGCTTAGTGTCCCTGCTCCCCCTCCGTACCCTTCCACAGAGAACGCGCACATCCTTTCTTGTAACAAACGATGGCAGGATCTCCTGACATCTGTGCGTCGGCCTCACAAGTACCACAGGAATAGCAGCAGCACAAATTACCATGCGCCACACAACAAAGAAGGAGTTGGGCTTGTGACGCACAAATTACCCCCATATGGTGCCAAGAGGTAACTATACTATTTGCATTGCTTTCTGATGTCACAGGAAAGCTGAATGTGTTTGAGGGACACACTATGATTCCAAAGGTTAATGCACGGCAGAAATAGAAACGGGAGTGGGTTTGATAATCACAGGCAGGCAACGAAGCGGTGATCCACCACGACAGCCTCAACACACAGCTGTGTTTGTTTCTCTGTGGGAAACGAGGGAGCCGGCTGCTCAAGAGGCGCACGTCTCTGGTGTCATAAGGATGTTCACAAATATTAGCGGGAAGAATGATAGGGCATCTGGAATTTTACACCGAGTGCCAAATGTTTTCTTATGTTACAACCGCCAATTATTAGTTTTTGTTTTAGGATTTTCTGCCATAGACCAACACAAAGTAGAGGATAATTGTGTAGTAGGGAGGTGAAACATCTCTTTTTTTACTTTTATTTTACAAAGGAATCTGAAAAATTTTACTTGAATTTGTTTACAGCAAAAACAGCTTTTGATCCACCTGCAGCCAGTCTGACTGCAAAACATCTCACACTTAGACTGGAGGTTTGATAACTTTAATTTACAACAGGTACATGTATTAATTATAATAATACAAACGTTAAAAAGTAAAATTAGATTTTCACAATAACTGAAAGTAACACAGATTTGATCGTGGCTGGAAAATACATAATACTGAATATTGAAATTCAGTTTTTAAACATTTTGCCTTTGGAGGCCAAGCAGTAATATTCTTTGAACACTGACAGAGAAAAAAGTGCAGGTGTTCATCAAGTAACGTCACACAGAATGAGCTCAGAGTCCAACAGAAGGAACAAGTGGAGAACAATGAGAAGAAGCTTCTAAACTCTGAGGCTGACCAGAGCAGGCAGAGGTAACCTGGCCACTGCCTTGCTGTCTCTATCTGGGATTTCTCCCATTGAGCTGCTTTATAAGTCATAGTCCGTCTGTAGTTTTAGAAATGGCAGCACAGGAAGGGAACAAAGTCATTCAGTCCAATGTTGGCCACACTTCAAAAATATTGAATTAGATGATTGTTGTCATGGCGGCACCATGTTTGGCTGTGGCCACAATGGCTCCTGAAAACATTGGATTCTTTAGGCATGAAAAGACATTTATACAGGCTAATACAATAGAAAACCTCTGGTATAATAATGGCAGGGTAATATACAGTACGATCAACAGTTTAAAACTATGCATAGTCTTTAAAGAACAAAAGGAAGTACTTAAAGGTGGATATAATGTCAGATCATGAGAAGAGCAATTGCTGTGCCATAATTCAAACAGAGACATGGCTACACTCCTCTATTTTTGATGATGCCGTTAATATTGTGGGTTAAACATTAGCGACTGGGTAAAATGTAAAACTTCAACAGAGTCCGCACCTCCAGGAAGCAATCATTTCTCGATAGCCAAGGGTCCAGACCCTCTGGACGAAGTGTAGCGTAGAACAACAGGCTGGTTTTCACCAGGCTGAGGCAGAGGAGGATGAGGAAATCGGCAAAGCTGTGCCGAGAAGCAGGCTGACAGGCTGGGGGAAATAGTGACAGGAAAACAGAGAAGGAACACAGGGGAACTAAGAACAGGAGAAAAGAATACTCTGATATGAGAGAACATAACCGGGAGCATCAACGGGCAAGAACAACAAGGCTTAAGAAGATGTATAAATAAAGTAATAATCCAAAACCGAAAACACAAAACATAAACGCCTAAAGATCATGACAGACCTTGTTTACATGACAATGCTGGAACAGCAAAGTTTTGTCCCATTTTGGTTCCTCATTTATCCGGTAATAGCTGTTGTGCTTGTTGCTTTTTCCTGTGTCTTCTTCTTCTGATAGTGGTGTGCAGCTGGGGTGACTCCTCAGAAAGTCTGGTAACATTTTAATCAAAATGTCTTTGGTATTACAACTTGACATTAACCAAGAAATCATGATCTGACATAAATGTGTTATAAAAGTATTACTGATTAAACTTTAGCTTTAATAACATAAAGCTACATAATTTTTAAAGTTTAATCAGTAATACTTTTATAACAAATTTATGTCAGAGCATGATTTATTGGTTAATGTCAAATTGTCATAACAAAGGCATTTTGAATGATGCCAACTTTGTATTAAAAGTGTCATGATTTACCAAATGACACTTTATGACAGCAGTCATAAATACTCATGAAGACTTACTCATGTGCTATGTCATATTTATGACGGTGTCATGACAGTCTTATTCACAACCCGTCAAATAAAGTGTTATTAAAAGTCTCACCGCCTCCTAAAGGCCTGGCATGCACATTACATCATTTTCGGTGCCATTTCATTTCATTGTGGTGTTGAGTAAACACTTTTATTTCCATTTTTTTCAGACATACAATAGAATTAGTGTGTGGTTTTCTTTAAACAGAGGCTTAAAGGTTTGAGTGAGACTGTTGATTAGTCTGAGATGATAAGGATGAACACTAAATCGACACTTTATCCTGGATAAAACTGTATTTCATCCAGGATCCAGAATTGGTTGGGTGGATCAATCAGATCCAAAATTAATCTTATCACAGTCTATTATCCAACAATGCTCTCAGCCGTTTATTGTCCGTACCAGAAATGCCCAAATAATGAAAAGCAGGACAGAGACAGTAAAAGTCCCAGTTCTGCCTGACAGAACCATGCTAACCCTCCATCAGCCCCGACTGCTGCTGAAAGCCTCCATTCACAGCCAGTCCATCCACACACAGCCTCCCACACTTTTGAAAAGCACTCCGTGCCCCTGCTTCAGGTGATTTTCAGGAAACAATTGAAAGCCAGGTTTGTTTTGTCCAAAGCAGTTAGTTGCCAAGAAACGGTACAGAATTTCACCGATTTTATTGGAGAATTTCTTAACCAGAACCAAACAGGCTGATTTCATAAGAGTGGAAAATGTTTTCCTCTTTGCCTGCGGGTAAACATGCAACATTTGTAGAGATTCTGTGATATAAGCTAAAGAGACTCTGTTTATCAGTTTTCTCAGTGATGGCAGCAGTGTCACTTTTTGTGGGTTTTTTTCTATTTTCATTGTGAAGAAACAATGTTAGTGTGCTAAGTAATTCTATTAGGCTGCTGAAGCTCAGCTACTTTGGTGACAAAGAAGCAAAACATAGTTGCAGACTTTAACTTAGATTTTACAAAAGTTTTCAGAATACCATAAAAGAACTGATTCGTTCAATACAGCACATACCTGACTGCCAACAGGTCAGAGACCTCAGACGTTTTGCCAAAGACAGAATATGCTTTGTGGATTCCTCACAATCCAAAAAACTTTGAAGTAAGCCAGTTATCTTTAGAGATTTGACATAACCAAGAAAGTCTGAAGTTTTCATGAATAAGGCCTGAAGGCCTGAAGATGTCCAGTTTCTAAAAATGACAAAGTTAAGGGGAAGAGAAAGTTAGCTATGAAGCACGTTTATAAAAGGAACCTCATCATGATTACAATCAGAAGTGAAAGTGTCTTTGTAATGGCAGCCAAGGGTCAGACAGGGTACAATCATTTATTAAGACAGAAAATAACAGGACAGACTTAACACTACAGTGGAAAAGACATAACAGCATTGTGAAATACTATTATAGGAAACACAAAGTCACTGAAATGGCTAATGCAAAAATAATTGAGTTTCCAACCTGTTAAAATTAAGACATGTTTTAGCTGACTGCCTTCAATTTGGGTAGTTTAATTAAATAATTATACTGTACCTAGTTTCCAATAACATCCATTTGGTTGCTTGTTAGCCATGTTAACCAGGTTTCCTAGTTCTGGTATCCTTGGAAAGGTTGGGACCGTACATTGTATAGCTATGCTATGCTGCTCTCTCACTTTTCCGTCTGAGATCTGAGACCAGGATCATTCTGAGAAAAGGATAGACCAAAAAAAGTTTCAACAATGCTAGGTGCAACCAACGATCAAAGCAATGGGTAGCACTGGTTTGGCCACATGCATCTCACTGGACAATCCAGTGCAGAGACTGGTTCCTGTGTGCAGACCTCAATTTTGGTCGGAACCCAGCAGCAACTTGACAAGAATGTCATGAGTGAGGCAGGAAATGACACACACTGGTAAAGTAAAATGCTTCTGCTTTGGGAAAAACATAAACTAAAATGTTTTATTTGCATAAAAAGCAGTGTAGTGACTCAAGGTAGAACCTCAAAAAAATTTAAAGAGTGGTGATCTTGTTCAAGCAGCAACTGGAGCTTTGTGTTTACTGACTACTGTACATACTCTCATGTCAATACTCAATCTCATTAAATTTGGTGGTCCGTAGACGGAATGGGACCGGAGCGTGAATAGTTGGATGCAAATGGTGTGTCTTGGCTGGTGATTGGTGACCTTCACCTGTCACCAATCAATCAGAGGGGTAAACAGTGATACAACAAAAATGTTATTATTATTTTATGAAATATCACAAGCGTTGGATCAAAACAGAGCCTTGAGGAACCCCACAAGTTATTGAGCTGCTCAAGTTCAGTGGGAAATATGTGGTAAAACATGACTTCTCTGAGAGAAATAACATAATATCCAAAAACATCCAAATGTTTCTGAACACAGTAAGTACGGATTTTATGGAGTAAACAATTAAACTACTCAGTGTTCAAAATGGTATAGAAAATTAGCTTCCAGTAATTTCAGTCAAGTGGTGTTAAGAGATCGGACTTGTGAGGACTTTTGAATGTGTGTGTGTGGGTGTGTGTGTGTGTGTGTCTATTTGATCTCTGTCCTACAGCACTGACTCTAATTGCACCCAAATCAGTGGAGCTCCAGCCGTTGAAGAGGAGACGCTGCAGGCCACCTAAACGGCGCGTCCGCCGGCTCCTTCGTTTGCCGACCCGGGCGCGCCACTTCCAGGCCAAGCTGCGAGCACATCTGAGCACGCTCTATTATCTCGCCTGTTTCAAGTACCCCTTTGAGTGGGTTTCACTCGTCATGCCACCCGCTCATTTTTGCCATGCATTATGTACTGTTCCACTACATATATTTATTTATGACTGCGTCTTTCAAGATCAAAACGAATGGCAAATAGGCTTCGGCGAGATTAATATTGCAGCAGAAGTGGGAGCCAGCTGAAGTTGTCTACCAGGAAGAGTGTCTGAATGAAAGCGATTGTATCAAAGCAGATTTTGTAGCTGCTTGTCAGCGGCTCCACAGGTTACAGAGTGGAGGTCGAGGAAGCAGGCAAGGACAGCGAGAAGAAAGCGACACGGAATTCATTAGAATCCTCGTTTTTCACTTTTACTTAACTTTCAGAGTTCTCCCTGTTGGTTGTCTTCTCTCTTTTTCTCGTACCTTCAGGTTAAGCTACATGTGGTCACCCTTATGATTATGACACACAGTGGAGGAAATAATTAATTGATCCCCTGCTGATATTGTAGGTTTTCTCTCTCATAAAGTAGAAAGGCTATTTTCTGTGATAGTTGTGATAGAGCAACCAGAAATCCAGAAAAATTCAAATAAAAATAATACAATAGAATAGATATTACAAGCTAGATTCCAAGTCCTTAAAAATTAGTATTTGATCCCCAGGCAAAATATGACCTGAAAACATCAGGTTGGTCATTAGGTTTGCATCCAACTGATCCTTAAACCGGACATATTGAACACCCGTTTCAAAAAGTAGAATCCTTTAGTTTCCCGGAATGAGTTCAACGTTTTTGCGTATTAAACTTTCCTTTTTGATAAAGCCCAGTTAGACTGGCTTATGTTGTCCTAATATCTGTCTCCTGTGTGAGCCACTGCCACTATCAACTCTTCTTCTTTAACATAGAGAGCACTTCTGGGCCAGAGCTTCTGTCTGTGATCTCCAAGTCATAGTTGGTCTCATCAGATGACCACAGTCAGTGTGGAAGATTATTCTAGAAGTTTCTTCCTGTTTTAATCAAAGTGGTATTTCTCGCCATAAATGAAACTCCGTCATAGCAGTAATAACATTAGCTGGGTTTTTTAGCATCTTTTGGCTCTGTTTTGTTCTTACAAACTTTCCTTTAGAAATGCCTGGTAGTTTAGGAATCTTCCACTCAACCAATAAACAAAATATATTACTAGATTGGTTTAAATTTAGTGGCCTGGTTTGAATCAGCCACAAATCAATTTGAGCTGCAGCAGATAGTTATGTCTGAGGAACGCTGCATAAACCCTCTCGGTCTCCGTTGTGTACACCTTCCCAATCAGCAAACCAGCAATTGGAATTAATAAAGCCAAACTGTTTCAGCCACGGCTTATGATCTGCTGTCATTGGGCCAGAAAATGTGTGAAATTATAGAAATTTTGAAAACAAATTTCCAACATCCCAACGGAGAACTCTATCAAGATGCCTGTCGTTACTGACAGTACAGGAATCACTGAAGTGAGGTCACATGAAATTTTTTTTAAAAATCACAAGGTCATTTGTTACAACACTTGTATGTTTTTATGTCCAAAAGGACCAAAATGCAAAATTATGAAAAATGGAAGGATTTCATGAAATAAACTGTAACTTATAAAGCAAAGGCAAAGTTTGTTCAGTTACTTCTTTGTGATCTTAGTTTCCCATTGTTAGGTGCCTGGAGCAGCAGCTGGTGTGGTCTTCTACCACTGTTACCCATCTAGTTAGACTTGACATGCTTGTACATTCAGGGTTGTGCATATCAGTTGGTTGTAGCATTTGGTCATTGAACCTGTTGGTGCTTTTCTATCATTTGGAACCAGTCAGTGTCGTGATCTGTGTTTTTCTGTGTATTTATTTCGAGTTCTCTGTGTCTGAGTCTCCGTGTTGTCCTGTCTCCCCTTGATTAGTTCCCAGGTGTGTCTCATTCCCTGATTACCTCCTGTGTATTTAGTGTCACCTGTGTCTCTGTCGGGTCCTTGTCTCATTTGGCGTCTGTTCTGCTGTGTGTCAGGTTAGTCCATTCATGTTCTCTATTCTTACCTGTGTTGAGCCTCAGCTTCCGCTCAGCAGTGATGCTAGAGATTTGGACTGTGCAATTCTGGATTATTTACATTAAATCATCATTATTCACCTCTACCTGGGTCTCCAAGCATTCTGCCTCACCATCTACACCACAACTCATGACAGTCAGGGAATTTTCCTCTAGACATTAACTCCAGAGGAAAATGCCTCTGGAGTTAACCCTAATTGTCACATCACTGGCTCATCACAGGCACTTCTAATAACAACCGTTATAGCTTTTTAAATATTATATAAATATTTTATATATATGTATTAAAGTTGTCATATGTGTGTTGGCACCTAAAGTTTAGTTAATATTTTTTATAACCATCAAATACCACAGAGATAGTTCCCAGGGCACCATTCAAATTTACTGAGCAGCTTTTATAGAGAGCATACAATGAAACAACCAAAACAAAGGCTTGTCAGCAGCTTCACCGTGGCTTCACTGTCTGAACATTCGGGTTCAGACAGGTTAGAAATTTACAAGCACGTTTCCATTCACAGATTTACATCAGCCACTTGTAACCTGAAATATCTCTTCATATCCTTGGGTTGTTTACTCCTGCAAGAATCTACAGTGACTTGCAAATGTTGTCTGATCTGCTAAGCCTCTCCATACTTTCTACCATCGGTTACAAAGTGGCTTTCATGTCATAGTTTTCAGTTTTATAATAGGCAAGAACAAAAAAAGCCAAGTATCATTCCGCCTGTTTTTGTTGATCCGTCACGAGGAATCCTCACAAAACCAAAAGGTTACCATTGGCTGTGAAATGATCAAGTACATCTGGACACGCCGTATATACAGGGCGGCTTTACGTTAATTAATCATGAAAAGCAAAGTAAGGAGCCTGTGAAGTTAAAGGCTGCTCCTGACTCACCAAACTGGGTAAAAGCTGGGGCATCTCTGTTCCTGTAATTTAGATACTAAACCTCAATCAGTTGGGATTAATGAGGCTGCTTTGTTTCCTCGCTGCGCAGCCTGGCCCCTCGCACCCTGCTGGGATCACGCTATGCCTCCTGGTTTTTGATCCCGCTTTCAAGTGTAACAATAGACAGAAGACCGTGCGATCTACTAGACTCTGCATATTTTGCACACAACATGACGAGTCTGAAAAAGTCATGCAGGCAGCAGAAATGCATGAAAGCCAAATGATCCTTTTTATCTGCTTGGCAGAACCTCCACTTGACTCCTCGTTATCTATAAATGAAGCCACATTTGATGCAGAGAGGCACGGTAACAAACGGATGAAGGAGCAGCCTAAAGCAAATTCACACATGAAATCAGAAGAAATTGCACAGGGGAAGAAAAGATTTTGTACCAATTAACTTTGGGAGCATAAACTGATCTTTTCACACTTCTTTATTCCACTCCGTTTCCTGCTAAGATCAGATTTAAGAGTGTAAGAGCATCTTTTCTGGTATATCCTCGATCAAAAGGTCATGTGTCTTCTATTTACAGAGCATCCGGAAAGTATTCGCACAACTTCACTTTTATACATTTGTTAGGTTACAGCCCTATTTCAAATTAATCCCTGTCCTCCGAATTCTACACAGAAATACCTTATTATGAGAGTATGGAAATTGTTTTGTATGTCATACGAATTGATTAAAAACAGAAAGCCAAGAAATTATATTTCTTGAAACAAATGGTGCCTTTGTTTGCAGAGCGCTCTCATGCCCCACACTGTGTGCCTAATATATTTATTTAGAAATGTTATTAATCAAACCCATATATCTTAAATATCAAAATTTTCCAAATCCTGGTTTTAAAAGTGCATTGCATCACAAGTGTGCGTGAATCTTATTCTATTATATCTTGTAATAGCATAATTTTACAATTGATGTGTTTCCGTTAAATAAGAAATTACTTAAAAATCACACGTAAATGAACTTGTTCAAGAGATGTCATTAAAAATCATGGCAGGGTTGGAGCTAACGCTCCTCTATCATCTACCAGCATCTTATTTAGGTGTTGGAGTGACATGCTCTGCCTACTTGGGAACGGCTACGTATGGGGCATTTTTATGGAAATTGTAGTTGGTGATTTTACAGAAGAGTTATGGAGCTGCACATTGTCTGAAAGAACCAAAAACAAACTATCATCCTGCTGCCACTTCCTGCCGTTTTCACTAGTAGTAACATCCAGCTGATGATCATGTGACTCATGATGCAAAAAAAAAATAAATAAATTGTTTCCATTCCAGTTTTGTAAAACACATGTATTTTGATATGGCTGAAAAGCCACCTTATCCTGTTGCAAAAACGTTTTAGCGAAAAACATGTTTCCAGTGGGCGGGTATATTTTCATACTTTAAATTTCCGCAATTTTATGGTCAATGGAAATGCAGCTGCTGTTTGGGTTTGAACTTCTTTTGGACTATTGTTCACTAAAATAAACATAGTACAATTAGCAGGTTTTTGTGGAGCTGACATATCTCACACATTTACTGCAGGATATGGGCACCAGCACCCTCCCCCAACTGCACTAGGGACAAAGGGGTATGATGGATGGATGGATAGATGGATGGATGGATGGATGGAGCTTATAGAAATGCCTGGAAATACATTCAGTAGCAGTGTCTTGTTATAACGAGAACTTTTCTCATTTAACCCTCTGGACGCGTAAACGCCTATTTTTTACATGTCTGATTTGAGACTCCGCCTCCCTCAGTCTCACTTTCAACTTGTGCTTAAAGTACACATTATAAACTACACACCTGTTTTGAAATTGTGTTAATAGGACAAGTAAAACCAGAGTTATCCAAAAATAAGTATACCATATTTTTCCAAATGTCAGAGAAATGTTAAAAACGGGCTTTTCTGGGAATGTGACAGGAAACGCAATATTTGATTCCTTTGTTTTTGCAAATCTCACATCTTAAACAAATAATTATGGGCTGTATTTTGTTGCTAAGAAACTAAGTAAAGTTACTCAAATTACGGTGAAAGAGAAGCGGAAACGGAGTAGAGGCGTGAACGGAGTAGCGGCAAAAGCAATGAGATCGCGAAATTGATGCAAAGTTTGGATATTGGAGCGATCGGTGGCATCCACTAAGTAATTTGTTTTTAGCTTAGTGGTTTCTGTTCTGTATATAAAGGATTATGTGAAGAATCAACACGCAGCAGGCTGTGGCGCTCTGTTTTGAGCCGGAAGACAAAGAGGGGAAACCCGCAGCCGCAGTTTGGGCGCAGTGAGGATTGTCATGATGACGATGGCTGATCGATCATTCATATTAGTAACTGACAAAGAGTATCAGAGACTGAAAGTACGACGAGATCCTGGCAGTCTGAGAGGCAGCTACTCAGAGATCCAAGCAGGGGAATGGCGGGGTGAGGCAGAGCCACTCCCCCAGCAGCTAGTAGTAAGCAGCTTACAGCCGCCTAACTCTGGGAGCCAAGGTTTTTCCTATAGTTCAAAAGACCTTTATTTTTTTTACCTTGTTCCCCCAAACAATTACACATTGTTTGTCATCTTGTTTTGACCTATGATGTTTTTTTCAAAAATTACATACAAACGAATGAGGAATTGCCTTCATTTTCATGCTAATAATGCCATAAAACTGTGTTGTTAGAAATATTTTTACATCCGTTTAAGAAATGTACAGTATATATTGTAATTTTAAATGATAAAAAAACATTTGTTGCGAACATTTGACATTTCCACAGTGAAAAAATTTACATTTTTCCATATCATATTTTGTTTTTCTGTGATTCAAGGTCCAAAATGCAGCCACAGTAAGTCCAAAAGTAAATACTAAGTGTAAATTCATAAAGTTCAGGTTGTCCTGGAAAAAATTATATCACATAAGGCAATATTATATATAATATAATGGTTTCTATTAAAGTAAAATCCATCCACCCAACCATTTTCTGTACACCATTGTCCCTAATGGGGTTGGAAGGGGTGCTGGTGCCTATCTCCAGTGAACATTTAGGGCGAGAGGCGGGGTACACCCTGGACAGGTCGCCAGTCTGTTGCAGGGCAACACAAAGACAAACAGGACAGACAATCATAAATAAACACACACACTCACGCCTAGAGAGAATTTAGAGAGACCAATTTACCTAACAGTCAAGTTTTTGGACTGTGGGAGGAAGCCGGAGTACCGGGAGAGAACCCACGCATACACAGGAAGAGCATGCAAATTCCATGTAGAAAGACCCCGGGCCAGGAATCAAACTACAAGGCAACAGTGCTACCAACTGTGCCACTATGCAGCCCTATTCTTAATTTTCCTTTTAATATATTTTTAATACTTTCATCTTTGTCTGAACCTACACAAACTGCATGCCTCGATGTCCTGCCACTTTGATGTTTTTACAGCTGAATTTCCCTGCTAAAATAATTTAACTATTGAATTCTATTTATTTAATTAAATGTGTTTATGCTGTGTAAATTGCATACAATTTTTACTATATGAATTATATATAGTAAATATAGTTTAATCAAATTAATTTGAAATTTCATTCTGATGTTTCCAGTCTGATTCCCCTGCACCTGTCTATACTTCCTACTCTTTATTCGTCATCTTCTTGTGCAATCATTCCGTGAACTCGGAAATCATAACGACAGGTATACTGCAGATGGCCCCTTTTGCTGCTGATGTGTAACTTTATGTAGCTAAAAGCCTGCTCTTCTGTGGTTCGGTAGCGCAAAGAGGCAAAGAGAGAAATCAAAATTTGTCAAAAACAACCATTTATACCCTGGATGAGATGTAAATATATGCTCCTCTGTCAGACTACAACTTGTTAAAAATGCACAAAGTGGCTCGATACGATCCTCCTTCTTCTCACCTGGTTTCCTCTAGATCACATCTAAAAATCTCAAGAGCTATTGCTGTTCTACTGTTTGAAACATAATACATTTTGGTTTAATGAGATAGAAGTCTTGTTGTAGCAACATTTTAACGAGTTCTGAATCTTAATACAAGATAGTGCTTCTAAATTTATTTCCAAGATCTGGCAGTAAAACGCTTCTGTAGTTTTCACGACTGATGTTTCCAAAATGTAAAAGAAAAATATTTTTTATTAAAATAACATTTTATGACTTGCTAAAACAAAATGTAGTGCTTTTGACAATTCATTTTGAAATGAAATGGAAATGAAATTGTATATAAACTGGTATTTAACATTCACTTCCAATAAGCTCCAACGTATTGCCTCTGGGCAATAGGAAAAAAGCTGACTTGAAATGTGACAGAGGACCACTTCAGTTACTGTCCCATTACCGTCAGCTCCACTGCAGGAGAATCCAGAAAGAAAACTAGACAAGATAGTTTCCTCTCCCCTCGCTGTTCGTTCTCCCACTGGCAGACTGAGACAGACGGGCTCTGATACTGACAGCAGCCCTGGGACAACATGGCTGTCACTCTGATTGTGGCTACAGCCACGTCTGTCCTATAGGTGTTACCATTACGGCTGTGACACAGTTTTAATGGATGGAGCATTGATAACACACTGCTGCTGGTGTGTGTGTGTGTGTGTGTGTGTGTACTTTTGAATTTCTCACCTTGTAAGGGCTATTTGTCTGATAAATACTACATTGTGAGGACCCACTGCTCCTTATGGGGCCCAAAGTCTTGAGTAGAGACCTTAATATGCATTAACACTGTTACCGTCCTTGTGGTTATGTTGGATATTTACCTTTCCTCTGCAACACTGATTACTGATTTGGGACACCTGAGGTACTGCTAAAACCTTTAGTCCTTTAGGGAACATTCACACCCTGTTTAGTCTACATTTATCAAATTCTAATTCATTTGCCTAGAAAGTCCTATTCATTTGGGGAGGAGTGAATCTATAATGGAACTGCGGACCAAAAAAGTGAACTCTGGTACGTCTAAAAACCTCAGTCTCGGTTTGGTTTAAGTGAACTCTGGTGCGGTTCAAATGCATAAGTGAACACCAAGCGGCCCAGAGACAGATGCAAAAACATTAAGCAGACTACAGTACAGGGCATTCTGGGTAAATACAACTAAATAAAATGCTAGTCTAGCGCTAGCGAGAAAAAGGATTCATGGTTTTTAGCCAAAGACAAAAGAGAAACCTGTCAGATAAATCTGATGCTTCATGTAGAAGGAAGTTGTGCTCAGTGTCGTCTTCTGAAGTGTTCATGTTGTTTCCTTTAGTGGTACCTGGTGCAGCGCCCCCAATGTCGAGTAGGGGAACAGGTTGCTCAAAGTGTTTGGCTTGTTTCACACAGTGTAGTGTGAAAGAGAACCACAGCAGCTGAAAATGAAACAAATGATTAAATTTTTATCCCACATCAAACGGAATTTTCCAGATTATCACGTGTGAAAGCATCCTTACACTTCATGTTGGTTAACTTAGTTAAAGACTGTTTTACTACTGAAGAAGGTAATGGCTACAAACGTACTAATCTCCCCTCTTCAGGACGCAGCCAATCAGCTTCAAGGAAAGTAAATGGTGACGCTAGATTAGCTGCTTTAAAACACCAGCCAATAGCGTGTCAAGCATCATTATGCCTGGGTATGTCAGCTCCTCAAGCTATACTTCCTGTTGGATAATTTAGGGGGGAAAAAAAATCTAGAAATAGGCAACTTTTCTGTGAATTAGTTGGAGTTAGATTCCACAGAAAAATCAGCATAATAATCTCCTGGCTCCATTCATTAAAAAAAAAAAAAACTTGGTTAGGTTTTAGGAAACATCATAGCTGAACTGAAAATAAATCATCTGAGCT
The DNA here is from genome assembly GCF_002775205.1 of Xiphophorus maculatus. Taxonomy (NCBI): domain Eukaryota; kingdom Metazoa; phylum Chordata; class Actinopteri; order Cyprinodontiformes; family Poeciliidae; genus Xiphophorus; species Xiphophorus maculatus. The sequence continues at coordinate 22,147,271 of NC_036463.1, forward strand.
AATCAAAGACACATGACAATAATCCGATTACTCAAGCTCTACAAAACACATTACATGCACAAAGTGGTGGACAATGACAGAAACCTGGCATGTTCACATGGTAGTAATATCTAAGCACTCTATTAAATTTATTGTTTTACTGAAGGCAACAGGATGTGCTGATCTGCCATTTGTCTTGGAAGCAGGTTTAAATAAATCATTTAAGTCCCATAAATCATATGTAGGGCAGTGTGGATTGGATGATTGCAGCGACTAAAGCTGCGATAGGCAGAAATGATGACGAGCCACAGCTTCACCCATCACAGTCAGGGAGAGCAGCACAGAAAAGCATTTTAAATGATCAATAAATGCATTGTGCAACTTGTCGTTCCTTCTTTCATCATTATTATGCTGAATGTTTTATTGAAGCAGCTGCCTATAGGAGCTCTGGTTCAACTTCTCAGCTGCATGAAAGGAAGAGAAAAGTCATGGTGAGGGTAATGTGAAAATAATCCATGAGACAAATCCCTTGGAAAGGTTTTGGAGCGACCGTATTTACTCAGGCAGTGTTTAAATTCCACATTAAATATGAAAAAAACTGTTGAGTGACATTTGAATTGTTTACTCTTAATTTAGAAAGACATCATCCCGGAATAACAGACATATTCTATCTCTTCAGTCCACATGAAATATGAATGAAAACTTTTGAGTGACATATACAGAAATTGAACTCATAGGAGTAAAATCATCCTTGGACAACACACAATTTAACTTTTAAAGCACTATCACTATGGTGATTGATATATTGGCCATATTGACCAGGTTCTGTTAGGTCCCAGGTTTCGTAAGCCGGGTCAGACCAGCATTCAGCGTCAGTTTGGGGCTTTAATGGCACATTCACTCATTCATTTGAAAACTATTTAATGGGCAAGTAACTCATCTATTATGCTGTCTATTTCTGTGTTTATTCTTAATTATGGCAGGACTGGTTCTCCATTATGAAATTATATTTTATCATTAATCTTATGGGACATTTCATGTTGTCACATGTGAACTACACACTTCGAAATAGATGGTGTGCACAAGTTTAATTTTGGTAGATTAATCTTTTTACTGAATTAGTTTCTCTCAGTCGATCCAAAATGTTAAAATTATCAAACAATTGGATACAAATCTGAATCAGCACCACATACAGAACAGGCATATGAGGACTTTTGTGGGTGAAACGATTGGACTAGTAAAAACAATAAACAAACAACCTGAACGTTACAAATAAAAAAAACCCCTGACATTTCAAAGAGTGAAAATAAATGATTAATAATACACTGAAAATATATATATTTTTAACCAACTTAAACAACTAGTTTTATTAGTTTTGCTCAACAGTAAAATTGTAATTTGATTTTCAAAGAAAATAAAAAATAATAAAATTAGCTGTAACCATTTGGATTAATTTTTTTGAAAGTTGGTTTAAAGAAACATTTTTTTTCTGTGCAGTGTCTTGTTTTCTTTCACTGGAGCAATTTTATTTTCTACAAAATATTGACGAGGGGACAAAATGCATCATCATTCTTGGTCAACACAGAAGCAAATTCAAAACAATCTACTTTGTTTCCACTCTGTGGATAAATAATGTTTTGTTTGTTGTTAGAATGTGACCTGATGCAAAAAATGTTTAAGGGGTCTAAAGATTCTTTCAAGACATTACATGCATGTAATAAAATTCTTCGACATTGTAAGCGGCTTGTAATAATTCAGATGTACACATTATTCTCTAGCCTTGTCAGAAAGTAGAAAAACTGGAATGAAGAGAAATAATTCATTTTCAGCAGCCTTTGTAAGCTTCGCACCATATGTCATGTAATCGACCTCCGAGAGATGTTTCACCCAGATCCAATTTATTGGGCCAACAGACGAATGGATGGCCATCATTGCCTTTTCAAGAGTAATGACACTAGAGCGTCTGCAAATCAATTCAAAGAGAAGTGCCCTGTAATGTCCAACCACTCCTTCGGTGCTTATAAACAAACTAAAGTAATAAATTGATGAGTTTAATCAAAATCCTATTATGTCTGTGGTAGCAGTTTTTATTAATGGCTCATTTTAATGTGGACATAATCAGTCACACTGCATGTGGTCATCATTATTTTCTGTGAATGAAAGCTGAGTTGGAACCATGGTACTCCATGTGACACCGCATCAGCAATTTAAATATATTCCTCAAATGTACCTGTTTCTAATTAACTTTGTAATTTTGTTAAAGGTAATGCACCCTTGTTGTTAGAGCTGCAATTTAAATTAACTTCCAATCACAAGCTCCTCTCTCACAGCACACACACACACACACACACACACACAATCACACAGTTCAGTTCAGCTATTTGTCAAGTAACTGACAGTGTGTGGTTGTGTAATTACACAGTTCTTAAAATATCCTATTATATGTGGCAATTCTGGTACATCACTAAAGTGGAATACCTGATACAGAGCAAAAAATAACCCTGGAGACGTCCTCCTTACATAAACTGTCAGTAATTCCAAATCCCTTCTTGGTATTTTATAGCCCAGTGCAATAAGCAAGCAGGTTTACAAGCATATGTTCAACATCACATTAAGAATGTTCTCTACCTTCTGTCCTCATTGGACAGAAGACTCCACACCCCCATGGTTCTGCAGTTGCTGATTCACCTGTTCTCTGATTTTTCTGTTTAATGTAATTCCAAATTCATCTGCAGAAAATCTACAGATTTTTCCATGGCCATATTAAAAATATGTGAAAGAATGTGCAGCTTGGAAAGCCGAGCTACCTCATCACAATGCTACCTGATGCACTATTGGCTGGTGTGTGCAACAATCCATGATTGGCACTGACTGGATGAACCATAATACTGCAGAATTACAGGCTGATCTGATTCACCAGCAAAACTATTGAAAAAGCTGTTTCAACAGCTCTCATCCACCCCAGGGGTGGATGAGATCCGCCCGGAGTTCCTTAAGGCTCTGGATGTTGCAGGGTTGTGTTGGCTGACACAGCCAATACTGCTCTGCAATACTGCATGGACATCACGGGCAGTTCCCCTGGATTGGCAGACTGGGGTGGTGGTCCCCCTGTTCAAAAAGGGGGACCGGTGGGCGTGCTCCAAATATAGGGGCGTCACACTCTTAAGCCTCCCTGGCAAGGTCTATTCAGGGGTCCTGGAGAGGAGGGTCCATCGGATAGTCGAACCTCGGATTCAGGAAGAGCAGTGTGGTTTTCGTGCTGGTCGTGGAACGCTGGACCAGCTCTACACCCTCGGCAGGGTCCTGGAGGGTGCTTGGGAGTTCGCCCAACCGGTCTACATGTGTTTTGTGGAATTGGAGAAGGCGTTCGACTGTGTCCCTCGGGGAGCCCCGTGGGGGGTTCTCCGGGATTATGGGGTACCGGGCCCTTTGATATGGGCTGTCAGGTCCCTGTATGACCGGTGTCAGAGTCTGGTCCGCATTGCTGGCAATAAGTCGGACTCGTTTCTGGTGAGAGTTGGACTCCGCCAGGGCTGCCATTTGTTACTAATTCTGTTCATTACTTTCATGGACAGAATTTCTAGGCACAGTCAAGGTGTTGAGGGGATCCGTTTTGGTGGCCTTAGGATCGCATCTCTGCTTTTTGCGGATGATGTGGTCCTGTTGGCTTCATCAGGTCATGATCTCGGTTCGCAGCCGAGTGTGAAGCGGCTGGGATGAGAATCAGTGCTTCCAAATCCAAGGCCATGGTCTTGGGTCGGAAAAGGGTAGAGTACTTACTCCAGATCGGGGGGAAGGGGTGTCCTGCCCCAAGTGGAGGAGTTCAAGTATCTCAGGATCTTGTTCACGAATGAGGAAAGAAGGGAGCAGAAGATCGACAGGCGGATTGGCGCAGCGTCTGCCGTGAAGCTGGTGCTGTACCGGTCTGTCATGGTGAAGAGAGAGCTGAGCTATGTAAGAGCAGATGTAAGCTATAATGTCCACAACTTCAGGGTGTATTTGTTAACATAAGTATGTTGGTGAGTGTGTCAGATGGTCTAATGATTTTTCTTTTACAGTTTTGCTGTTAAAACTGATTTCCCTGCCTGTGGTTAACAAATAGCCTGCTGCCAGCTTGAATATATTTGAGAACTAAAAATGAACTGTATTCGGTTGGAATAAATCACTCTCTTGCCTTGGTATTATTGAATTTCTGAGAAATGTTGTTACTACTTTTAGTGCTTGAAAGGCAGCAACCCAACCCACAACAAGTTGGCCATTGGGAATAGTAAAGTTTACTTAATGTGGCATTACAGTACACCCAAACCACTTTTACTAACCTCTTTGACCCTTTAGACAAGCTACTCTAAAGAGTCCCAAATAGTCGAGCTCTTCACCAAAACACCTGAACCTGAAGGCCTCTGGATTTCTGATCTGCTGGTTTAATGTCTCATCATCATCATCATCATCATCATCATCATCATCATCATCATCATCATCATCATCATCATCATCATCATCATCATCATCATCATCATCATCATCATCATCATCATCATCCACAGCTCATGACCAAAGGTGAAGGTCTAACTTCACTGTCAGGGTGAAGTTGATCTCTATCCTAAGATCAACTTCATCCTGACAGACCACAGTGGGATCTTTATGGCACCAGCCCACCTATTGTTCCTCTCATAAAAAGCCCCTGTATTAACTCAGAGGTGGCAGTTTAGCCTTTTCCAGTTAAAAATCAGGAAAAAATCTCAGAAGACCGTTTCAAGCTTTGCTTGATAAACTAGTCATAACATCAGTAAAAGAAACGGTCTTTAATCAGTTAAAATGCTTTATCATAAAGAAAGAAAAAAGTGAATTTTCTTAGAACAATGTTGTCATCAAAGCCAGTCTGAGGGAGAAACGTAGACAAATGGCTAGAGATAAAACAATCCAGTTCTACTTCCCTCATGGTTAAATTACAAATTAATAAAAAGTTTAAGTACTCCAAAACCTTCTTTGACTTTCAGGATCTTGGGCATTGACATCTGCATCCAGCGTGGGCATCTACTGCAGTGAAAAATAATAAAATGTGAATTTTGGACACTTGGAGGATAATTAGTCGCTAAATACTGCATTACAAACTCCTCCTGTATAAAAAAGGTTGGTTATGCAGCCACTGACATGACTGAATCAAACTGAATTAAAGACTTTATGTAGAAGAAAACTGCTAAGCGTATGCAGAACAAAAGGACAAAGGCTGTAGAAGCAGCGGTGTGCTCCTATCATTTTTCTCCTTAGTCAATGCTGTGCAGGATGGAGGGATGGGGGGGGCTTTAAAGACGTGAATGGCTGCAAGCTTCAGGAGCTTTGCTAGACTCTGATCAAGGCTCCTGATCAGAGTCAAACTGAATAAGTAAGAGACTGCCAGCTATACTTTGGAGATGGAGTATAGCTGTCATTGCTGTGGAGAATAAGTAAAGACACTAAGAGGAAAGTCATGCAGAGCCAGAGACTTGAAAGTACTTTAAAAATGTAAAACAATGTATTGGCCTGAATATCTTCTAAATATGAAAAGTTGAAATTTAACATATCATTTCACATCTTGCATCTCAGAGCACAGGTCTTCTATTGTTTATGTTGCTTGGTGTGAAGATTCCCTACAATTTAAGCATCAGTTTAGCGTCACACCGCTCCAAGGTTCTGCTTCGTGTTTTAATTCTGCCCGTTTCATCAGGAAGCATCAGTGCTGTGTCAGAAACTGAGCTGGCAGTCACACTGAGCCAGACAAGAACTGCTACACAACACAAGAGCTGCATTAGCATTGCAGCAAATGTTTCCTCCTTGTCTAATTTACAAATGCAAGCTCGTTGATTGAACAAACATTGAAAAGTGCACCGCTAAGACTAGAACAGACAGTAGATTAGATGCAGCAAATTAAAGTTGCAGCCTGTGGGGGGGGAAAAAGTTGAGCTTGTTAAGCTTCTCTTCAGTTCTGCATCATAAACTAGAGGTAGTGGAAGAAGTTTCCATCAGTGATGCACAACACACTTCCTATGCATTCATGTAAAAAATTTAGGACACCCAATTAAGTATTTAGGTCTTATGAAATAAATGCTCACATGTCAATGTCTTGTTTTTATTTAACTCTGTAAAATAAAGTATTTTAATTGGGTAAAAAAAAAATTGTGAATTCTTAGGTGGCTTTATGGGTAGTGTGCTGTGATGATGACTTACTGGACAGTGGCAGCTTTCAAACTCTTTTGAGTAGGAATGGGCACTATAGAAAACAAATGATTAGAACATATTGACAAGCCGCAAGAGCAGAAAGATCTATGCTTTGGAGTTCTAGGCTCTGACTCAACATAGATTTCATTTTCCTCCCTTTCTTACAATTTTAGGAAAAAACTTCACTTAGCTGGGATGAGATGTTTATTGACTACTATGGTGTTTGCACAGATGAAAATATACCATTTAAATTATATTTGTTGAGCACATTTTTTGAAAAAAATAAATTATATCTTCAAAAAGATTGTCTCAAAACATTGCAATAGATACTAAAATTAAAGCAGCGAATATCAAACCATGAAAGAGCACCAAATGTCACATGTGGCTGAAGTTTGAACTTTACGAATGCCTGAAAAGGCCTTCAGAGGATGTTTTTCTCCAACAGGAAAACTTTTCTTCCAGGTGATGCCAGTGCTAAGGAAGTTACCAAAACTTCAACCCAGATGTCAAAGTTCATTCAACTGAAAGTTTACAAAACAACCATCTAAATTAGCTTCAGAATATATTCTTAAAAAGTAGCTTAGGGGGAGGTAGGTGCCCTAAACGTTTTCAACGTTAGCCAAAAAATGCAATTTTTCCTCTGCTGTTAGTACATTAGTGGAAATATGCCAACCACTGACAAATATTTAATGCAGAAGGAATTCTCAGTGTGCTGGTTGGAGTGTAAGGAAATGATGAAGATGCTTCACAGCAGAGCAGCACATTGATGAAGACCCACATGCATTAGGTGGGAGGGACAAGCTTGGAGTTGTCAGTTTTCTCAACATGCATGTGACATTTGTGTGCATGTAAGAAGAGAACATGCACAGTATGCAGAAGGGCTCAAACCAACATCCATACCAAGTCCTTCTTACTGCAAGACACCAGTCCTGTCAAAGCATTCCATATTTATTCATGTTCAACTTCCACATATGTAACAAAGTGCTGCACTTCAGGAAAACATTGAAAATAAAATCTAGGTTAGCCAAATATCACTGTGGCATATACAATATGCCACATTGGACAATAAACTAATTTGTACAAAAAAAATTATATGTGTCATATACTGTAATAATAAAATAAATACCAATCATCTGGTTAGTCGATTTAGTTCATTTAATTATTTTAGATAAATATATTTTATGTTCATATTAAATCATATTTTAAGATATATACATTTGATATATACAAATATCATATATATAATATATAACAGCAATGAAAAAATATGGGAATACTTTACTTTAGTTTTCAGTTAATTCCTTTAGTTGGGTTACTTTCCACCTACTCATATATAATTTTTCTTCTTTTTTACAGTTCATGAAATGAAACGACATACTGCAGCTCAGTTAAAGACTCCAAAAATCCTGATTACATTCCAATAAAAACATGGAGAGTCTGATGATGGAGACAGATGTGATTCCTGATTGTTGTTCCTTTAATAATCTGGAGCCAGAACATTTTTCATGGTTTTAAAGAATAATATAATACCTGCTAGTGATTTTTTTTCCCAGAGGACTTAAAAATATTAAGTGAAGGAGAATACAAAACATGTTCCTGTCAAAATGTTTCTTTAAATTTATGTTTTAAAAGTGTTAAAAGTCTAATAATTAACAGTTATTTTATTATTTAAGTAACTAGTCTCACTCTATCAGTAGTAAAGTTTTTGAAAAGACATGACTACAAAGTTGATTTTTACAGTCTATCTTATTGCTATGTCTGTTTAACATAGTTATTTAAGGTTTATTAGTATCCATTAGGACATATTGGAATACTTTACATAATACTGATTGAAACTTATTATTTTTGTTTTCTGACATTTCCTATGGAAATAAAATGACTTTCTATTGTCAGAGGTAGCATCGTGAGAGGCAGAAGCAGCTCATCAAGTAACCATGGAGACCACAGTAGGTTAGACCAACTCGTTTCATGGGGACTCGATGCAGCCTTTGAGGTCTTTGGAGGATGTTGCCTGTTTCTGGTTGCCTTGAAGGCCACGGTTGCTGAATGGCACAGCAGCTGAATGGATACGTCGCTTTTAACTCCCACACTTTCACTTAAGAGGAAATGAAATTAAAAAGGGAATCCGTGTTGGGAATCCTGAGTCTATAAAGGATACTTGACGTTGTCTCCCAAATAAGTTTTCTATTGCTTACCTACAGCTAAAGCTAAAATATAAAGGAAGCATGGAAACCCATAATAAGTTTGACAAAGCTTTTATGTCAAGTTCTCAGCATATTTGCAAAAAAAAACATACAAGTCTGTGTTACTGTGACAACGGTTTCCTTATTTTTATCTCAATTATATTTTTACTCCTCTCTTCTACATTGCTGACTTTCTCTCCCGGTTGGCTCTCACAGTTCCTAACCCTTTGCCAGACTCTCCATTTTCATATCAACCTAAAGGGAAAAAATCCTTCTCTAACAGAAATAATACAGCTGTTAATAATATTCTAATATACTGTTCACGATTCTTGAATTTACATAGGAAAATGTGTGGGAGTGTATTCCTACGTAAACGCTGATGAACAATACTGTAATGGTAGATTTAAAAAGAACCTATGGTGGTCGAACAAAGCTTCACCTAAAATTGGGGAAATGTTTGCCGACAGGCTCGAGTTTTATCAGGATTTACAATATGGTCTTTGTGGCGTGTCACATGTTGACTAAAATACACAAAGCTTAGAAAGATCTAAAAACACAAAAACCAGAAAGCTTGTCAATGTGCAAATTAAAAGTCACCTAAAACAATATTTCCAGAATCAGCTTTAAAAATTGTTGAAAATGGCTAAAACGATAATCTCAATAATTTGGGCAACTTGCTTACTAAAAATCAAGGAGGCAAATGATCTGCCTTAAAGAGTCCTTGAAGCTCCCTTAGGTAACTTCTATAGCAGCCTGAGCTACTATTGACATTTGAATAAATGAATCGCTCCTGATCAAAAACAACCAGAGCCAAGACGAGGGACTGAGTGTTGTCAATCGGCATCATGTACTCGCTGCTAAATGTGCTAAAACAACTTACTGTTAAAGAAAAACTGTTTATCTGACATTATTTTTGGCTATGCTAACTAGCCTGAGCATTCACAACAGGCTATGCTAGTTGCAGCACAACAGAGAGCAGCTCCACGCTGGGGGTGATTGATAGCGCTGAAACCCTCATCCTGGCTCTGATTGGTTGTCTCTCATTAGCATTGGGAGCGCTGGGAGAAGGCAAAGGAACTCCCAATTTCTCACACACCTATCTCATACAAACTGTCACAACATAGTGAGATTTGAATAAAATATTTTTTGTAAAAGTTACATACTGCAGCTTTAAATACACTGTAATAAATACTATTCTTACTCTTAGGAATAAAAACACAATAGTATTTATTACATTGTAATAAATAGTGGTCAGTTGCCTAGTGCTACTATTCAGTGCACTGTGCTCCAGCTGGAAAGTTATTTATATTGCGTTAGCAGTTGCTCTCGCATCTGATAACACTTACGTGTATGCTAAGCATTACTTTTAGCTCTGACAGGAGACACAGACTACCAAAATGACAGAAACGGTCAAAAATATAGGACCATTTTAAACCAAAGGGAAAAAACAACACAGATGAATGCAAGCACTTCACAGCATTCTACAGTAGTCCTCCATTTTGCAGCTTGGCAACAGAAATTACCCCTAAAGTCACTCAAGCCCAGCATCCTGTTTAAATTCAAGCAGCTTAGCAACACAAAAAAGTATACAACACTAATAACACATAACAATAAGTTTATTCTACATTAATTTTCTCCACCAGTTCACAGCCTCCAACAGTGAAGCCATGTCACTAGTGAAGTAAAGTAAGCTGTAGGGGCGGCTGCTTGACTGGAGCAAGTTTGTATGCACACCCTTTCCTTGACGTAGATACCAATCTCATCTTTAATCTATAATTCTTTAAAATTTTCTTCTGCCCAAAATGCTTTCTGGTAGCTCTTCCACCAGACATCATTCAAACAAGATGAATTAGTGAACATGTTCACAATTCTCAGGTTGTCTCACTGAATCAAGATGTTTGAATCGCTCTTAGTGTGACCCCCTTCTCTGAAGCCAGTTTGCCATGGAAGACCCCAACAACAGTCAAAGTTCCAGACAACTTAGACCTCAGGATCATGGGGGTACTCAAACCCCTCCACCACATTAAGGTGGCGATTCTGCGGAGGGGAGGAAACCAGCAGATTGCATCAAAGCTTTATATCAATGCAATCCCCCATCCTGAGCAAAATACAGGGTGACAGTGGAGAGGAAGCACTCCCCTTTCAAAGGAAGAGACCTCTAGCAGAACCAGGCTCAGGATGGACGGCCGTCTGCCTCGACCGGCTGGGGTTGGAGAGGACAGGAAAGAGAGACAGACAAACATACACACACTCGCACACACATCCTGGGTCAGGGAACATCTGGAAAAAACACAGAGAGAACAACTTTGATTAGGGAGATGAACTATGGACACATGAGTAACAAAACAACAACAACAACAAAATATAGATATATATTTGTATTAGTACAAATTTACAGACACATTTATAGACAGAGGCATAAGGAAATATATACATCCATGTAAAAACTCAAACTTGCTTAATATACTGATATATACATAAAAAATATGTGTTTATGCATGTGTGAATGTGTCTGCTTGCATAGTGAACAGAGGCCAAGGTCTGGTGGTAAGAATTCCTAATGAACCTAACCAGATGTAATATAGATGTTTTCCAAAAAGTGCCTCAAGATGACCTTTTGTTGAATTGGCACTATGTAAAAAAAAGAACAAATTGAACTGAATCTTTATCTATTACATCCATCTTCTTCCGCTTATCTGTGGTCGGGTCACAGGGGTAGCAGTCTTAGTAAGAAGGCCCAGACTTCCATCTCCTCTGCCGCCTTGAGCTCGCTCCTCTGGAGGAATCCCAAGGCGTTCCCAGGACAGCCACAAACCATAGACCCTCAAGCACATCCTGGGTCTTCCCCTGGGCCTCCTCCCAGTGGAAGGTGCCTGGAACACCTCACCAGGAGGCATCCAGGATGCATGCTGACCAAATGCCCAACCCACCTCAAATGGCTCCTCTTGACATGGAGAGGCAGCAGCTCTACCCTGAGTTCCTTCCGATAACTGAGCTTCAATCTCTAAGGGAGAGCTCAGACACCCTGTGGAGAAAACTCATTTTGGCCGCTTGTATAGACCTCTCAAGCTAACACCAGTTCAGGCTCCTTCCCCACCAGAGAAGTGACATTCCACATCTTTAGAGCCAGCTTCTGTAGCTGAGGATCAGACCGCCAAGGTCCCCCGCCTTCGGCCACCACCCATACTGCATTGCACCCGACCCTTTTTGAATCTTTAATGAAACTAAAATGGATGTTGTTTTGAGTAGTGGAAGAAAATTAATTGCCAAATTAACCGACTTGTGTCATTTAACCCTAACCCCAATCCTTTATAGTTTAATAGTGCCCAACAGCCCAGCCTAGACTAGATTAAACAAAAAAAGTTAAGGTTGCAATGGTGCATGTGTGTGTGTTGGGGTGTGCATGTGTGTATAGTCTACGAAAGCCACGGGTGACACAGCAGCTCTTCCAAAGTGGGACGGTCCTCGGGGTCACTTATTAGACACTTTGACAGAAAATCCATGCAGTCTGGAAGGTTAGAGGTTAAACAGCAACAGTGAACAGAACCAAAGGAACAAAATAGAATGAGACCGAACATATGTACTGTTAGATAAATGGACAAGTGTTTGTCTCACCGTCGGAAAGCCAATGCCATATTGTCAAGTTGTTTGAGATGTAGGTGTTAATGTTGAACCGCGTCATGTGGAGCATCTCAAACAGAACAACCCCCAGCTGCCACACTGTTGTAGGTCCAGCCTTATAGGTACTGTTAACCATCCAGTCCAGCGGGATGTGACCAGGAGTACCTTGAAGATGTGTAAGAATAAGTATATATAATATAATAATATAATAAGATCAAGACTAATCAATAATAAGAATAAGATCATAAAGAAGAAAACAATCCTTTAAAACAGCATTAATAAATGGAATGAAGTGAGTTCTACGGTTCAGTCGTACCACAGAGTAGTTCATGTTGTTTCCCGTCATCAAAGCAGCTTAAGCCAAAGTCTATGAGATAGATTTGTTTGTCTTCTGAACTGCTGTTAATCAGGACATTGTCCACTTTTAGGTCTCTGTGGAAGATGTTTGCATTCTGAAGGTAAACAGCAGCTTCCACCAGCTGTTTTAGTATGACCTAAGATGGGAAGGTAATGTGACAGTCAGAAACTACCCATATTTACATACCACACTGAAAGACATCAAAGTGGTTTGTTGTCGATAGGAAACTATTCAATTGTTTAAAAACAGCTTTTTCAATAACGTTGCTGATGAATGAGAGGTTGGAGACCAGCCTGTAATTCTACAATAATGATTTGTCCAATTGTTTTATCAGTGTTTTGATATCTGCTGTTTTTAAAGCCTGGGGGAAAACTCCTGATGGAAGCGATGAGTTTACTATTTGAATCAAATTATTTGTAATGACAGGCAGGGCTTTTTTAAAGAAATGTGTGGATAGGATATCAAGACAGCAGGAACTTGAGCATAATTGAGTCATAATTTCTTCAAGGGTTTTATAATTAAGTAGTTGAAATTGAGTAATTTTCCTGCATTATTATTATTATGATGTTTGGGTATAGCATTGGTACCTTGGCCTCACGCTCCTCTATAAAATTTCCACGCTCGTTAAGATAGAGCAAGAGGTCCTCTGCGAACATGGGTCTCTCCATGACTAAAATCAGCTCCTGATCCAGATCATACCAGTCCAACAGGGACAAGATGGCTGAATGCGGCACTGTTTCACTCGCAAGTTTTAGCATGATGACCAACTCCATGGCCAGCTCCCTGGCATTTTCATCCTGAAACATCCAAACAAACAGGCAAAACCCACAATGCATCTGGAATCCACTTAGAAAAAAAAAAAAACTGTACTAGATTCTGCTTCTCACTTACCTTATGTTTGATGACTACTTTGTCTTTTGGTATGTGTTTGATAGCCACCTATAAGATAGCAACAAGACTTTGGTTAGCATGTTAGGGAGGTAATTTTCTTACTGGATGGATATACAGTATATATATATATATATATATATACATATTTTTCTTTTCATTTTTTTATATGAAGATATCAGTCAATTTCCCTACCAAAAGTCAGTAGGAGTCAGATTTTGTTGAGAAGAGCTAAAATCCTCAGATTATTGGAAGGCTAACAGATAGTCAGATCGAATCTCTTTCAGTTGATTTTAGCTCATAGAAACAACTCAAACTGAAAATACTTATATCTGTAGGATACAACTCTATTTTAGTATAATTTAACCTTGAGAAACTGTGGTTTTTGTTCTGTAAAGTTATATATGTTGAGTCATCCAGTTCCGCTCAGAAACCTTTTCTGAGTCTTTCTGAAAACATTTCTGAACGTTTTCAGGTTTCACAGTTGATTATAAAATTTTCTCTTAACTTCTGACTAGCAGCTTCAACGTACAGTATGAAATAGACGTTGTAAAGCTGAGAACAATGCCACAAACTCTGTCTGAGGCTTTTACCACTCACTGTACAAAGTCTGGCACCGCCTACTGACTACTACGTGTAAGAGAACTATCTGATTTTAACTTTATATGTAGATAATAAAAGAATCTAAAAATTACTGTGTGGATTTCTTAGTTGAATTGTGTGCGTTTGTGTCAGAGAGTGTAATACTTACAGGTAATTTACCCTTTATCCGATATCCAGCAAAGACAGACCCAAAGCCTCCGTCTCCCAGCAGATGGAGCTCAACATATTTTTGCAGGAATGAAGCTAAACACATGAACACATTTGAAATTCACAAAGTGCCAGAATTGAAGCTTGAATCTAATTATCACCACATCTTATTTCTATCCCATAATAAATGGTTATGCTACAAAACTACAGGTACATAAACTCCAACCTCTTTGGGAATCTTCTTGTTCTTCTTCCATCACCATCTTCATCCTTTTCCTGGTCGGTTTCTCCAAATCCTCCATGTTCCTTTTCGGATTCCTCTTTCTGATCCCTGTAATGTCAAACATGTCATGTTTGATATACGGGTTTCTCTGACCTCTACATTTTCAGTGTGTTTCCTATTCCAGAAAAACCTGATGTATATAACCAAATGTGTACAGTTTACAAATGAACCATCATGGATCAGTAATTTCTCCTAAAACAGACCTTTAATTAATGCTATACTATGCAGTTTTTGGCTTATTTTGAGAAGATTTTCCACCCTTGGGACAATTTTTGGGAGCAACATCAGCTTTATCAGATGTTGTACATCATGTTACACAAGGTAATGGAGTAAAGTGTGAGACCCATGTTCAAAGGCCTCTGTACTCTATGTGGCCGTCAAAGGGTTTAATTCCCGGTTCGTTAACCTTTCTCTTTTGTTGAAGTCAGAAGATTCAACAAGTAATCCAGATCAAAAATTACATTTTCTGATAAGTATTTCATAGTTCAGGCTTTACAGGGTTAAATCTCAAGTCCTGACTTGACAAGACTGAGCTGGCACTTTAGCAGTGGGAATAACCCGTAGAAACATGAACATATTAACATTCACTTGCTTTAAGAAAAAAAACGTCTTGATGGAAAGATTCGACTTAGTGGCTTATTAAGGTATTTTTACAGAGCATTTTCTGTCCCAAATTTCAGTGTGATTTATAGGAATTTAAGTGATGCAAATAGTGATAACACATAAAATACTAATGACGTTTGGTAGTGTAATGTAAAAATGTGAGATTCATGAATACTTTTACAAAGTACTGTTTCTTCTTTTCCCTCCCTTTAACTTTAATATGCTATTGTTAAGCAGCATATTAATAATCATGCTGAGGATCTGCATGCAAACTAACAATAGTTTCACCAAAGCAGCCAACCTGCACTGTTGTCTCTTGAACAGCAAGATTCTTTGCTCTGTTCCTGCTCCAGTTCCATTTTCTTCCTCTTGGCCTTCGGTGAAGGTTCCTCTGCTTCTTCTTTCATTTTTTTCTCCACCATCCTCCTCGTCCTCATCTGTTCCTGACAACTTGAGGAGGGCCCGGCCATGTCAGCGACCCTTCGCCTTTTTCTGGGGGTCTCAATTTCAGATATTTTCCTTTTCTTTGGTCTTCTGTTGCTCTCTAAAGTGACATAGGGAAAATCGTTTTATTATTTTTTGCAATTTGTCAAATATTTAGTATTACTAGATAGAGGTGGGCACTTATATTATTTATCATGACATATTTCTTCTAATGATAAGAATTCTGATTTTTCACTGTCATAAATTTTAATTAATGATGTTTAATTATGTGTGCAGTTTCGCATTAAAAATCACACGTCTTTAGGTGCCCCAAAGAAGCGCATTACAAGTGGGAAGGTTTTTAAAGAGCAGTGTTTCATATTGCTCATATTATGTAAGTGCAGAAAACACGAAATTTCACACTTGTGGTATTTACGTTGAATAGGAAACACAAATCAAATCATGTGTAAATGAGTGTAATGCAAAAGTCATTAAAAAACATGCAGTGCCATTGTCCTAAAACTACTTCCTGTCATCTTCTTCTTCATGGTTTGCGCCAGTGGCAACATCCTGCTGTTGATCATGTGACTCGTGTGATGTGAAAAAAGTGTTTCCACTGCAATTTTGCAAAATAAACCAATTTTGATATGGGAGTTTTTTCTAAACTGATGTGTTTCTATGAAGCAAATGTATTTTCAAAATGTCAAATTACACAATTATATGGTCAATGGAAACATTGCTAATGTCACAGTCATAAAGTTACCTAAAAGAATAAGAAATAAATATATCTTATCACCACTTTTATCGTTATTTCAATAGCGATGGAATGTTATGTTAATACATTAAGTCCACATCATCCTCTATTTCTAAATTACCTCACAGGCTGATATCTGATCATAAACTTTATTACACAAACTGTTCACCTTTTACTCATTTTCACCAAGACACATGCTTCTGGGTGAAACTATCACAGACTCACACATCTCAATGTTCCCAACAACAGGCAAGTCAGTAACAGAAATTCTTAATAATAAAAGCTCTAAATCTCAAAATTATACTAATCAGAACCTAAAATGAACAATCTTTTAAATCTATAATCATCTCTATTAAGATATGCACCATATGTTGATAATCTAATGAACTCTTTTACCTCGTCTCATGACGGCTGGAATTTTTTCATTCCTTTTACGTTCTTTGAACATCTTTTTTTCCAGTAGATTTGAGCATCAATTACGTCACCTACAAGTGTTGCCACTTTTATCTCTCGTAGTTACGTCTTACTATATCAAAGATTTCTGACGAACTGAACTCAAATAGAATGTTGGGTTCTGATACCAACCAGTGTGACATCAAAAATAACATTCCAAAATTTGATCATAAAAGTCAGAATGGAGGTGATGTTGCTTAGCAGCCCTCTGACTTAAACCTAACCTACAGAACACAGAAAAATCCCCACAAGCAAACATTTTAGAGCAATGAATCTCTACGGAGCCCTCTAGGGGACATACACTGTATATGGGTATTTTATTTGAAAGTTATACGCTTCTTTATGTACTTATGTGAAATAAAATGCCCATTGACCCACTTTTAACAATCCTAATAGTATAATTTAACATTTGGGCAAGTTTAGAGCTTGAAAAGCCAAACAAGACCAACATGAATGAGTACTCAGTAAGGCTCAGTGTTGAATATCTCCTGAAATCTTCAAAGGATTTCTAGAAGATAAAAAAATGTTTTAACACATGAAATAAACAGCACATTAAACCACATTTAAGACAGGATGAAAAGGACAGATTTGGTGGACAGACAATCTTTCTCTGACCTTTGCTCGTTGTGTCTGTCCTCCTGTCAGTTTATTACAAATGGACAAAACAGATACAGAGGGACAGAGGCAGAGAAAAACGCATACAGGGAGAGCGACAGAGAGAGTGTTTTAGCAAAAAGCACATAGAGAGAACTGAATGTGTGTAAATGTGTAATCTTACCATTGTTCTGTTGGTAGTCCATGAACTTGCAGAGAAGAGTGGAGACATGTGGGTTCACTGCTGTCTTCTTTTTTTGCACAAGTCATCCTGTATTTTTTATTCCTGTATTATGTATTATAATCCTGTATTCCTGTATTATGTCACTTTGCAGAGTGTAGCTTTTGTTCCCCTTTCTGGGTTAAGGCCAATGAATTGCCTAAAAACAGATGGGATACTTTTCAAAATTACCCTTCTGTTTCTTAAGAAATGTATATATTACCTTTTTAGATTAGATGCTGGTGAAGTACCAAGTATGTCTAGCAAAGGCATTAATAAAATAGTTCTCACCTTTGGAAAAAATTCCAAGCGTGCAGGTTGTGTAATCTTCCGATTTTACATAAAATGGTAAGATTACATCACCAGACACTCGATTTTTAAAGACCATCTCAGTTGACGTTCCATAATCAGGCTTTCAGGAAACCCTCCATTTGAAAGGGAACAGAAATATACAAAGACTGTAAAAACAAAAGTACAAATAATTAATGTATAGTTTAATATAAACACCTTAAAAGTCTAGTCCTTTAGAAAATACGCTCCAGAACAGGTGGTTCTATCTGCTTATAAGGAGAATTTGAAATGCAATGATTTTCACTAGATTTTATTTAGGGGTATCAAAATAAATATAGAACATACACCTCAAATTCTTTTGTCTGCAAAAAATCTTAAAAACCACGTATCATTTTTTCTTCCACGCAATATCTTGTGTTGGTTGAGGAAATAAGATCCCAGATGAGATGGGGTTTGCAACACGTAATGCTTAATACTATACAATTTCTGACAAGAGAGCCAATAAATGAAGACTCTTGTCTCTTGTTTGAGGGTTTACTTGCTGCAGCGTTGTCTGACGTAAAACCACCAAGGTAATGCTGTTTGAAAGGTTTGTATATTAATAAGCTCTTCTGTCTCTCCAAGAAGGTTTTTATTTGCTCAATTATTACTAAACAACAGTGATTTGTTTTGAATCATGTCTTTATTCCTTCTAACATTCTTACACTTTAATTCTTCATAGGATAATTTTGTATATTAATCAGATTTTTTTTAGCAACTCAAATGACTTTTGTTACTGTTTGGCTTTCTGGAATCAGAATCTGTGATTTTTTGTGACTACATGTGATGCCTGAGCAGTTCTTTTCTCTGCTACTGAGACTACATCTCCCAGCATCCCCAGGGTGAGCATGGCCTTCAAGCTCCAGTGCTCCACCTTTTCTGGTTAGGAAATCTCATCTTATTTCCTTCATGAGCCTCATCTGCTGCCTTCCCATTGCACCGTTATTGCAAAGTAATCAGCCATGGAGAGTTTAATCACAAAGTTATGGCTGAGGCAGCCGGGATCTCCTGAGAGACAATAGAAGTGTTGTTAACTCTGGGTAAGTTCTCGTGTTTGTCCTGTTTGAATGAGCATTCATCCTCACCTTGTTCTTATTACTTTGGACATTACAGTCGTATATGGTTTTATCTTCACAAGGATTTTGCGTTGATTTCCATAGATTTTCCATTCATTTTTATAGCCTAATTATGACCTTTTCTCTAAACCAAGGTTGTCCAAAGTGTGTCCTGGGGGCCATTTGTGGCCCTCTGGATGACTGTTCGGCCCCTCTGTCCACAATTCAACAATGTAGTGAGTTTACGATTAATTCTTAATTTTTTTAGGGGTGCACCGATTGAAGTTTTCTGGCCTATTTCCAATCATCGATCTTTAAAAAGTCTGACCTGCCGATTCTGATTTTGGCCCATGCCAATGTTTACATTTTTTTTATAAGCAACACTATGCTACAAGATCACAATTCACTTTCAATGTTCCAATCTTATTTTATTAAAAAAACATACCCTTGAACAATAGCATTGAAGCAATATAAAATTGTTTTAACAGCCCATGAGGTAGAGCTTTGACATAGAAATAAAGTTTTGAGATTTTTTGTGCAAACTAACAAAAATAAAACAAACTTAGACTACTACATTAGTCTTTCGAGTTTTTACATTTCAAAAAACAAAACTTCAACAACAGATCAGATTAGAGATGTTTTAAGGCTCTTACCAAAAATAAAGTGCACAGCAGTATTTTGCTTTTACAAAATCAAAGGGTCAAAGTCCTTCAAGAACATACTAACAACTTAAAAGAAAATCCCAAACTGCAGCAGCTTTGTGTCAAATTTAAATCTAGAAACCATCTAAACAATAACCTGCAAAAGCTTACAAACTAAAGCTTCAGAAAGTCAAACATTCTACAAAAAATAAAGTACAGCATGTGTAAGATATCAAAAAGTCAATGGGTAATAATAACATTATCATCTCACATACTTATTGCAGTCACCTGAGCATTAGTGGCAGGTTTTTCCTGATGAATAAAAGCATTTCTGCTTTTTCATCACTCAGACGACTTCTTTTCTCATCTACATGTCCAGTCAAGCTAAACAAGCGTTCACTTTCAATGCTTGTGCATGGGGCAGAGAGATAGGTTCGGGCAAGAAGAGCAAGGGGAAACGATTTTCATTGAGCCTCCAGTAGGCCAATGGATCCTGGCTCATTCCGATAGGAACTTTGGATAAGTAGTTCTGTACCTGTATAGTTGAAGGACTGGCCAGCTGTTTGTTCTTATCCATGCTCTCCTTCAAGATTTCATGTACTGCAAACAGTAGACTACACATTTTGGCTGCAGGTACATTTATGTCAGAAGGCTCTACTTCAGAGGATGTTCCTGCAACAAGCTTCCCATCCACAGGTGTACATCTGGTCTCACCCTCTGCAAGTTTGGCCAAAGGGAGCAGTTTTACTTCGTCCTTCACCTCTGCTAACAAGTAACGATTCTTGTACCTTGAGTTGCATAAACAAAAAAAGATAGATTAATGACAGAGTTTTGTATACATGATCAAATGTATGACTTTTATGTAAATAAAGAAATGTATTCAATCAAGCACCTTTAATTTTAAATTTAAGTAGTAAGCTAAAAGTAATTATGAGTGGAAAATAGAATATTCATAGCTACTTGCCTTGGATCAAGAATAGTAGCCAAGCTGTGAAGGGGTTCATGCTCAATGTTACTGAATCTTCTCACAACAGCATCCAGCAGAGTTGCTTTGCCTGTACCTTTGCCCACACCATAGCCCGTGCTTGATTGCCTTTCCAGAAGCCGCTTAAGTGCAGTGACGGCTGGGATGATATCTGCTGCTGGAGCTGTTGACAAGCTCATCTCCTTTGTGACTTCCTCAAAAGGTCTGAGGATTGGGC
The DNA here is from genome assembly GCF_002775205.1 of Xiphophorus maculatus. Taxonomy (NCBI): domain Eukaryota; kingdom Metazoa; phylum Chordata; class Actinopteri; order Cyprinodontiformes; family Poeciliidae; genus Xiphophorus; species Xiphophorus maculatus. The sequence goes on from NC_036463.1 coordinate 22,167,803, forward strand.
GTGCCGTGGTGGCGTAGGGGTTAGCACGGCCCATATAAGATAAGATAAGATAAATCTTTATTGTCATTGTCACAAGAACAACGAAATTCAAAAGGTGCCAGCAGTCAGTGCACATACCCAAAAACAAAAAATAACTGTCTCACAATTCACACACAACGCAAGAATCAACAAACAACAGGCAAAAAAAAACACTAAATAAGAATAGCCACATTCTCACATACATCATTTATGATGATTAATGGTTGTTTTTGATTGCATTTAGTTTTGTTATTGCTATCGGGTAGAAATCGTCTCTGAGACGGTTGGTTCATGTTCTGGTTGCTCTGTATCTTCTGCCTGAAGGCAGCGGTGTGAACAGAGAATGTCCAGGGTGAGGAGTGTCCTTTGTGATGTGTTGTGCTTTTCTTAGACAGCGGTCGCTGTGCAGGTCCTCCAGTGAGGGGAGAGGGCAGCCAATGATTTTTTGGGCTGTATTCATAACCCTTTGGAGAGCTTTCCATTGAGCCCTAGTGCTGCTGTTATACCATACGCAGACACAGTAAGTCAGTATACTCTCTATGGAGCACTTGTAGAAGGACACCAGTAGCTTCTACTTGATGTTGTTCCTCCTGAGAACCCTCAGGAAGTACAGTCTTTGCTGGGCCTTTTTTATCAGCTCGAAGGTGTTCATGTTCCATGTGAGGCCCTGCTCAATGTGGACCCCCAGGAAACGGAAATCAGCTACCCTCTCCACACATTTTCCCCCAATGGTTAGTGGTGTAATGTCCGTTTTATTCCTCCTGTAATCTATTATGAGTTCTTTTGTCTTTGAGTTGTTGAGGAGCAGATTGTTCTCCCTGCACCACTGCAACAGCTGCTCCACCTCACCCCTGTAGGCGGCTCGTCGCCTCCTGAGATGAGCCCCACCACTGTGGTGTCATCAGCAAACTTGATGATGGTGTTGCTGTGGTGGGCAGAGGTGCAGTCGTATGTGTACAGACAATAGAGCAGGGGGCTCAGCACACAGCCCTGTGGAGAGCCAGTACTAAGGCTGAGGGCAGTGGATGTATGTTTTCCCACCCTAACTCTCTGCTGTCGGTTGGTCAGTAAGCTCAGAATCCACATGCAGGTGGAGTGAGGGAGGCCCAGGTCCCCCAATTTGTCCACCAGTCTGTGAGGGAGGATGGTATTAAAAGCAGAGCTGTAGTCTACAAAGAGCATCCGCATATAGCTCCCCTGCTGCTCCAGATGTGACAGAGCAGCATGGAGGGCCGTGATCACAGCCTCCTCTGTGGATCTGTTGGCTCTGTAGGCGAACTGGTGGTGGTCAAAGCCAGGAGGGAGAAGTGCTGTGATGTGACCCCGGACCAGTTTTTCAAAACACTTCGTCACCACAGGGGTTAGTGCCACTGGCCGGTAGTCGTTGAGGCAGGAGATGTGAGGTTTCTTGGGTATGGGGACTATGGTGGAAGATTTCAGGTAGGATGGGACTGTAGACAGGGCTAGGGACTGGTTGAAGATCCTGGTGAAGACTCCAGCCAGCTGATCGGCGCAGTCTTTCAGGACACGTCCAGGGACGCCATCAGGTCCAGCAGCCTTCCTTGGGTTGACAGCCTGCAGTGTGTGCCTCACCTCGTGCTCCTCTACAACGAGGGGTGTGGTGTTGTGGGTCGCTTGGTGTAGTGTGGCTGCCTCTGTTGGCTTCACCTCAAAGCGGGCAAAGAAGAGGTTCAGCTCCTCTGCCAGCGTGGCGTCGCCTTCCGCAGCTACGAGGTTGGTCCTGTAGTTGGTGAGATGCTGGATTCCCTGCCACACCTGCCTGCTGTTGTTGCTGTCAAGGTAGCCCTCTATCCTCCTCCTGTAGTCAGACTTAGCCATTCTGATGCCGCTCTTCAAGTTAGCTCGGGCTGTACTGTAGATGGTCCTGTCCCTAGACCTGAAGGCAGCATTCCTGGTCTTTAGCAGTCGCTGGACCTCCTGAGTCATCCAGGGCTTCTGGTTAGGGAAGACCCGGATGCGTTTATCCACAGCTACAGTGTCAATACAGTTCTTGATATAGCACAGTACACTGTCCGTAAAAACCTCCAGGTCCTGATGTTCAAAAACATCCCAGTTTGTCCTGTCGAAACAGTCCTGCAGCTGCTGTGTCGCATCCTCAGGCCAGGATTTGATGGTGATGGTTGGAGCAGTTTTCCTGAGGGGGGCATAAGCAGGAATTAAATGCAGGGACAGGTGATCGGACTGACCCAGGTGTGGAAGTGGTCTAGCCCTGTAGCCTAGACCACTTTGTCCAGAGTGTTAGCCTCTCTTGTAGCACACTTTACATGCTGGTGGAATTTGGGGAGTGCTGTCTTCAAGTCTGCATGGTTGAAGTCCCCCGCTATGATGTGCACAGCATCTGGATAGATGCTCTGCAGATGGCTAATGCTGCCATGCATAAGGGACACTAGAGCCCACAAAAGACCCCTAGAGGGGTAAAAAAAAAAAGGTCTGAGGATGTTCAGCACATTGACCATTAGCTACATTAGAGTGACAGTTGAAGTTTACGTTGTTTTCTGTTTGAAATCCCTCCAAAACCAATTTATGTCACTTCCTGTAAATGGCTTCTCTGGAATTGTAGTCTTTTGAAGGCAAAAACTTAACGTTCTAACAGGGTGGCAAGTTACAACTGGGATATGCAGAATATGCAGAAAATATCAAATAAGAAAAATAGTTTTATCAGATTGAATTGCATAATAAAATAATGTTTACTCCTGTCAATCATTTAAGAAAGATAATTCTTTTGTAGTTGAAACTTGTTGAGAAAGTCTATTATGCTGCACTGCGGGCACAATGAAATTGAGCATGTGTCACCAAAAAGGTCTGCAAAGTGCACAATAATATCTTTAATGCATTTCAATATATTTCTATTTGGATGATGGCAAACATCTAAATGTATATCTAACAAACTTTCTTGTAAATATTTGGCACATTTTAGAAAAAATCAGGGTAACGGAAACATGCAGACATAAAATGCTGCTGCAAAAAAATGATCACCCATACACAATATAGCATATGTGCATTATTGTGGGGCCTATATTTTAAAGTGTAGCAAAACCACAAAGTAAAAGATTTCTCAAAAATGAAATGGAAGAAATAGATTTAAAGTCATTTTTGCATTTGGGCAGAAATGTGACAGCGTAGGGTTCGTCAGCGGACAGACCGAGCACCTACGTTCTCCTTCGGGACAAAGAATCAGTTTCCTCCTCCTAACCCAGGAGCTTAAGATTGGCTTTCTTCCAACATTGAATAGCAGAACGAAAGAGGCAGAACTTGAGTACCAAGGAGATACACCCGTCTCGTTATTTTGCAGTTGTGCAATGCTGAAAGATTTCCATCACATCCGTGCGGAGTTCAGACTTCTCTGCATTGTTTCCATGCTAACAGTGTTGAAAAGTGACAACCATTTGACAGGTCATACAATGTCGCCAAGCATGGAGGGGTCCCAAACAAATGTATCAGATAATCTGAAGTCCCCCAGTTCCCAAAGACGTGTAAGGGTTCCTGGCTGGATGTCCAATCTGTCACTCCTAAGCACCATGGAGACAAGAGCGTACGCAGTTCCTTTGGACAGCACGACGGGGCCAGGACGAATGGGGTCTATTAAGACCTCACAGATGAATTACACAAAGAAAAAAGGCCAAAGGCCTTTCTTCGGGTTCACTGGTTGATGTCAGTAAGAATGAACATGTCTTCTATGTCACATTGAGTTCCAGCATGTATGCTCACTGATGCTAGTATAATTTTTTTCTCTCTCTCTCTTTAAAACACAAGACATCAAAATGTCACCTTTACCAGCATTTAAAACTCATTAAAGACTTCCCAGTTGGGTTGAGGGATAAATATCATTTTCTCATACAATAGTCATCAATCCAACAACGGAAGATGGGTGATTTATTCATACAGGAGAAATTCAGATATTTTTAATGGACAAAACAATGTAAACATGGATCGCTGCTCAGCTAAAGTATTTTTCCGTGGGCTGCATCTTTTGGCTTCAGTCAAGTCAATTCTGTTTCCCAATGTATTACATTTTTCTTTTATGATGGCTGATTCTTAATTTCCTAAAAATATAGTTAAATTCTCATCTTATCTTTTTTGACCCTGGGTGATATTGTCTCATCTTTGAGTTAGTTGCATTGTTTCAGTGAATGGCTAGAGCTTTTCTGAGCAGCCAACAGCCAAAAGGCAGTTTTCACCCTTGGCAGATCACCAACCAATCACAGGCATTTTTAAAGACATCAGTCCATTCTACAACAATTTAGAGAGATATTCATATCGCTTTCTCTACTTTGTCGATTAAATTTGACCATCCCTGATCAAATAGTAAATTTAATTTACCAAGACTACCAGTAAATCCACCCTGTAATATTTTTAAGGCTTTATTTTGCCCAGCTGCTGCCTACACTATGAGTCAAGTATAAAATCCAGATGGTTCGGACTGATAAGATAATTAACAGAAAACGACTTGTCGAGCACAGCTTTGTACTCCTAATGGAAGACCCCAGAGCAGCTTGACATTGATGTGATGCAGATACCAGCTAAGTTAGATTTTCATCTACAGTGATAAACCCCTCCATTGCTGTATTCACTGTTAGAGAAGGAGAGGAGGTAACTGTGGTTTTAGTCAATGAAGCGTGTTCTAGAAACAATCACAGCATCAATAATCCACAAGTGTGTTCTGTAGTGTTGTCCCTAAAGTAAAGGACTCAAGGCCTCCAAATGTGGGTCGTGCTATCCCCTACGCCACCACGGCACGCCCTACACTTGCAATTCTATATTACATAAGTCAGCCTAGATAAACTGTACAGTAAAAACCAGAATATCAAATATGCTTAAAGAAATTATCTAGAAATCACAACTGTGCTAGCAGATGGACCCATGAAGAGACAAGTGTAATAGGAGTGAATGCCTGCTATTCGGCTCAATTCCCAAATGCTCAACAGAAAACTGTTCCAAATAAGAGTATTGAATATAACTTTTACACATGTCGTAAGATTAACTGTATTAGCACTAAAAATAATCATTTTTCCTTAACAAGTGCTAATTACTATTAGAATGCTCCAATTAATAAACGCACCAAGAAAACAGGGTAAAACAAAATACATACACACAAACAAACTTTGACAAAAATAACCAAATCTTCAGAATAATATATGTAAGCAAACAATATTAATTTTAAGCACCTCTAAAAAACACATTTCTATAAATATAACATTAAATTTCTAAAGTGCATAGTTCTATTGCTCCCCCACCCCCTCTTCCATCTGCATTGGTCTCTTCCGGAACCTTTAAAAGGTTCTCAGGCCCCAAGGGAATCTTTTAGCCTGAACACCCTGCAGAGGAAGAGACAGAGGTAAGCCACATCTACACAAAGCCTTCAAACATTTCAGTAGTGATGGGCAGATGAAGCCTCATGAAGCAATGAAGTAGTGATGTCCAAATGAAGCCTTGTGAAGCAATGAAGCTTCCCAGCCCATTGCTTTGCCCAAAAAGGTTCATTACTTGATGCTTCATTCATTCCTCACTACTGACATCTGCTATTGAAACTTGTCACTCAGATCAGTGGTCCCCAACCACCGGGCCGCGGACCGGTACAGAAATAATGAACTACTTCCGGATCTTTTATTTTGAAAATCCTAAACCAGATTTTACCGGTTACGTCTTGCATGTCAAAATTGAGCTAACTTGCAGCAGAATGAGTAACAAAACAACATCAGAGTACTGCGGCGCACCCCCCCACCCCCAGAACAACAGCATCGGACTCGATACTTGCGACACGCACAGACAATCAATGAAGTTTATTTGTGTGGCAGATTTCAGCAACAATGTAGTTTAAAGAGCTTTACATCATAAAATGACTAAAATATAAAGTCATAAAAAAAAGCACCATAATTGACAATTGAGAAAACATTACATTTTGATGAGTGCCATCATCAATACACATCAAATATTTTGATCAATATGTTCCTTTTATTTTGGCCACAGAAGACAAATATTATCCTCTGATGCATGACCAAATGACCTACAACAATGCATGAAGCAGCAAGGCTTATTGTGCTTTTATTTTGAAAACCGACACGCAAAATGAAGCAGTCACGTGTCCCAGGTGAGGCGTTGTTTGTTGTCAGTCACATGGTTTTCAGCAAGATGACACAAGCATCGAAGCAGGGCTTCATCTAATACGCCCCCTTTTTACTCTGAACATGCCTCGATGCTAAATGTGCTAATGGTGATAAAACAATGTATCGTTCCAGGAAAACCCTTTATCCGCTGTCATTGGTGGATATGCTAACTAGCCTAACTTTCATGGTTAGCTCTGGTGTGGGACAGAAGCTGTAGTGTAGCAGAGAGAAAGGGGAGGTTGACAGCACTAAGACCCTCCTCCTGGGTCTGATTGGCTGGTTCTAACTGAGATGTGTATTTCTGCAAATGGAAGAGGCAAAGGAGCTCAGATTTTTCACAGATTTTCTCTCATACTATGGTGATACTTAAGCACATATTGTTTATAAAAGTTACATACTGCCTCTCTAACTCTTTAATCAGCAATTGATTCTCTCCCAGATCATTCCTTGTTCAAATCTGCAATCCAGTATTTCTTAGATTTCATGTTTGTCTATATATGGTATCTTGCAACAATTTTAACATCATTCAAATTCCACCTGATGTGTCAAAATTGTGATTCTGAGGATAAAAATATTGCTGAAAGAAATTGCTCTTACCTTGCTGTAAAGTATGCAATTAGGGCCAACAAAGAGAATGTACTGCTCCAGATTGATTTTTGATCAACTTTAGTGTGGTGAAAGCAATGTTCCATTCATAAGACTGATAGGAATTTTTAATACATGAAGAATTGCTGTATGTATTGGCCCCCGTTTCTTGGGAGTTTCTATCATTCTCTACAGATATTGAGTTTGGCCTTGAATGAAGCAGAAAAACATCAGCAGAAAATAAGTTTTTTAAAGGACAGAAAATGAGGTTGTGCTGCCCAGAGATACAGCAGCAGTCACAGGCAGTATGATTTTGGATGGATCAAGAAGTAACATTTATTCCTCAAACTGAACTGACCAAAGGTCTTCAGTGGGACAAAAGTGTTATTTTTCACAAACATTGCAACTTGATTGTAGTTTCATCCATCCATTGTAACCATTGTAACATCTATTGTATCTAAATGCCGATGCTGTCGATACCAGACTGAGTATCGACAGTATCCAATACCAATACTGGTATACTAGTGTCTCTCATAACACTAGTCAATACTAGTGTTATGAGTTTCTCTTTCATATGTTTAGCAAATCATTCTAACTTCCTCGCAGAGTTCATGCAGCCCATATGCAGGAATTAAAATGCCTGATGTCAAGAGCTTACATTTTTTATTTGACAGCAGGATTTCATACTTTGTAATGTTTGCACTCAAAACGTTTTAAATACAATCAGTTTAATTCCCCCATGAGCGCAATTTTATTATCATCCAGTCCGGCAGCTGGAATAGAATCTCACTGGAACTCAAAAATACACAGTTACATAAAATATATATCTCAAACATGAAAAATTTATATGGCTGAATATTAACTATTGAAGGAATGAGTGTTAATTTTTAGATTATATACAGGTTATCCTAATTAATAATTGTGTGAATAAGAGAAATAATATAATAATACTAGTAATATAATTTCTATACTGCTACATTTTCTATTGTAGATACTTAATAAAAACAACACTTATCATAATCAACTAATGGAAATTGAGTCACCAAATGATTCAGTGATAATAAAGTAAAAAAATTAAATTAGTCTTTTTATCGGCAATACTAGCCCTGTATGTACATGATATTGGAACACCAGTATTACCAGTATCCCAGTTCCCTAATAACAGTTTACCTAACAGTGTAATTTAGTGGTAATCTCATAACCACTAACCATTCTGTGACAACTTGTATTGAATTATTATTTTAATGGATGAAGAAAAGCTTATAAAACTTGTCTGCATATTAACCTCTTTTCCAGCCTAGAGTAGCTAATCTAACAGTTCTTGTGCTTATTTCAGTATTTGTTACTGTTGTTACATTTGTCTAATGAAGTGTATATTTATTTTCAAATTAAAAAAATAATTGATCTCAAGTCCTTTAAAAAAAATCTGGCAGCCATTTCTGGACCTTTTTTCTCAACAGGACTGTATGCAATTAAGTCTAACAAAGAGAATGTACTGCTCCAGATTGATTTTTGATCAGAGTCACATGACTTCACACCCTGTCGCCTTTCTAATAACTCATATAGAGATATTGGTAAAAGTGATGCACCAGTGCTTTGAATAACTCTATGCCCAGCTTTCTTCTCTTTTCTTTTTTTAATGTCATTTAATGTCCATGTCCTTCTTTTTGGTACTATTTTTGTTGTATTATTTGTATAGTTCAATACATAAATCTAAAAAAATCTTTGTAAACAAATTTAAAACAATACAATAAAATATTTAATCACAGGAGAAAATAAAGTAATTAATTAATTCAAATTCTTTCATCAAAAACCAAGTGAACAATTTCACTTCAAAAGAAGTTTTTTAATCCAAAAATCTGGTGATTTATAATGGTCTTTCTTTCATTGACACATCGTCTGATGATTCACATCAAGAAGTGAGGCATACCTTTTTCCACATTCAATAGCCATTTAAAAAATAACTGATATCCTTCTGTCTCCTCTCTGGCTTTGTGTAACATGTAATCATGCTGGTTGATGCTACAAATTTTCTTGTTGTTTCTATGGGAAATTTATGTTAATGTCTGAACGTGAGCTTAGTGACTTGGTGAACAATGGGTCCTACAAGAGGAAACCTTCCTCCATGACAGGAAGCTTCCGCTCTGTCAAGCTGCTGAGGCCTCGAAAGTAAATGGATGTCATAAAATGCTAGATAGGAAAGAACCATCTTAGTGTTGAGATGAAATGACACATTATGTAAATGCGGTCTCCTTATTTCACTCAAGCTGGTGTCACAGAGGAGAAACATGAGTAATGTAAATAAAATCAGCCGATGGGTGATTCAGGAAAGGGAAAACTGAATGGCATGTTTGGGATTTCATAATTACCAGAATAATGACTTTTTCTCTCTTCCGCTGGTGAACCTTGATGCTTATGTGTTTCGATGCATTTGTGCAAAGGTTGAGTCTCAAATTGTAAATCCTAACAGGACGTGGAAAAAGCTTTTATCTCTGCTGAGCCAAGAGGGTTAGTTATTAGACTTTTGCAGATGTTGACATTATTTGATTAATTCAGTAAATTTGTTTTCTTCTGTGAAATGGAAACTGTATTGGCTGCTGGCTGTTCTGCTGTCCAAACAGATCAGCTGTTGTGTTTTAGAAAAGAAAAGTGAAAGAAAAACACTAATAAATAAATAAATAAATAAATAAATATATATATATATATATATATATATATATATATATATATATATATATATATATATATATATATATATATATATATATATATATAGTATATAGCAGTATATAGCAGGTGAACATCTCTATTGTAGATTTTGTCGTCACACAAAATATTTTCCAAGAAATGTTTTTCAAGTGAAATTTTCCTGGAGTTGACCAACTTTAGCTTGATTGGGGCAGACTACTGCCCAGCTGGTTGGAAGCTGAAAATATCAAATCTTTTTCAGATCAGCGAACGCACCATTTAAAGTAACAATAGTATCATTGACGACAACACTCTTTGGTGTGAATGCTGTTACAAAGTAAAAAAAGACTTGGATCATTTTCAGTATATATAAGGATTTAAAATCAACTTAAAATGGCATTATGTATTTTTCAGGCACACAGTGTCACAGTATTGCACAATCAAGGCACTGTTACCTTAAAATGTTATAAAAATGGCGTACACATTAATATGATATAAAAGGAATTTGGTGTAATTTTGCACCTTGAAATTTGGCCTCTGTCTCTTTAAGAAACTCCTGCTATTTCTGAAACTCCACTCTCAGGAAGTCATCACAACAAGGCTCCTCTATTAACCCTTTATCAACGTTTTTACCAGCATTGCAGTGAGAAGTAGCTCGTATAATAAGTTCAGCAGATGTGCTGTTACACCGGGCTTTTGCTAAATGCTGCTGGCTAGTCTGAAGAAGCTGAGTGGGGGAGTTGCAAGTTGCAAGAGAGGGCTGCTCTGTGGTGCCAGAACTCTGTAACTTGTAAACTGCATCTCTGAGGAGGAGCTTTGTCCTTGAAAGCGGAGCTGGGCCCACCCAGGTGTTTTGCGCAGCTGAATGGTTGCTATGAGAGATTGACAAAACAATGACGTCTTAACTCCATCTCATATCCCACATCTGCCTCATTCTCACTAATACCAAACATGGCGCCATTCTGTGTTTTTTTGTGTGTGTGTGTGTGTGATTCTCTGGTATTGTTACAATGCCACTCAGTGGTCCAGCATACCTACCACATTTTCTGTGGCACTACATGCTATCTTGTGGACATTTGATGTCAATCATTTACTAAAATATACCATGCTCATCTCCATGTGTACCTAAACTGCCAGACTTCACCCTGCTCTTACCAGGGTGCTCAATCTGTCCACATGATTCTTCATGATGTTACCCTTTACTGACACTGACACATAACATTAGATATACAGTACATGTTTCCAATGTAAAATATAATTTAGTGGCCCACAGAGTGGACCACTGCTGACTCATGTTCTGCACTGAACCTTTGACTGATAATCTATTCTATTTCTTATATTATAAATCCAAACAGATACACAGAGTTGTGGTGCATGGCTCCCACTGAGATCTTCTTTCTAGGTTATAGATTGAATTAGTAATCAAGTAATACGTATGAGACATTTTTTATTACATCAAACAGTTTTTATAAGGCATTAAACCTGAATCAATCACACCACCAGTAGGTCATATAATAAGTAGATTCTGCTTAATGTATCATTTATTTTAGCCTTAAAGTTGGAATATTCACCTCTTGTTTCATTTGACCAGTTTTATCTGTGTTATGATGGTTGATCATTATGTACTAACATTAAGCCTTTTAAGGTTTATTCCATACAGTTCTACACAACCATTTCCAATTTTCTTTCTAATACCAAGTGAAAGGAAAGCTGCAGTCACATTCAAGCAGAGTGCAGCATGTTCAAGCTCAGACCTTTCTCACACTGTCAACGAAAAGAAGTCAAATCGGGTGCTTCTCTTCACCCCAGACACCTGAGCTGCATTGAATATTGCTCTTTTTTCTCCTCTGTTGTATCTTACTGGATAGAAAGTTTATCTTTCAGTACCTTATGGCAGAAAGTGAAGCATGCCACCATGATCTACTGTGTATAGCGCTGGCAGAAAGAACAGGCAGAAGCAAAAAGCAAAAGAGCCTTATTATTTCACTGTCTCCTGTTAATTAAACTTCTTTAAAAGGAATGTATTGACTTTTTCTTCAAATGTTGAAAAAGTATTTTTGAGTTAAATTGAACTAAAAAAATATACACGTCTACCTCCTGTTGCAGTTCAGAAAATCTTTGACATCAAATCCCACGGAAAGCAAATTGAAGCCGTTAAGTTTCAGTTCCTGCATAATGCTGAACCCTTTCTTCTGCATCTAACACTAGGACTACCAGGATTTTGAGAAATTCCTATCTCTACCAAGAGGGGCCAAATTGGGTATCTTCCTAGAACTACCGAGAGAGGGCCAAACTGGGTTATTAGCATCCAAATGTGGCCAAACTGACGACTCTGAATGGTCTAATTAGCATCCCTGTAGATGAGCAGGGGGGAGGAGAGCCAAACTCACTACATCTCACTACTCACTACTTCTACTTTTGAGGAACCCTCAATAATACCAGTTCTGATAAATAACAGACAAAAATTAGTAACATCACACAGAGACAAAAAAGTCTCTAGATTGCAAAATTTATTCTCTATTCCACTTCAACCAATGTTGAAACCAAACAGAAATCTTAAAGCTTCATGCTGCATATTAAAATTGGCCTTATTAAATATCAGATCCTTGGCAGGAAAATCATTTTTAATTCAAGACTTTATTATTGATCATCGTCTTGATTTTTTGTTCCTGACCGAAACTTGGCTGAATCAAAATAACAGCTCATCTATTCTTATTGAATCATGTCCTCCAAATTTTAGCTTTATAAGCCAGACCAGAACCGACAAAAGAGGAGGTGGAGTTGCAGTCTTGTTTAATTCTGCCTTTACTTGTAAGCAGATATCCTATGTAAACTTTTTATCTTTTGAATATGTTGCCTTGCAACTAAACTCGTACACGCGTATATTGCTGCTGAATATATATAGACCTCCGAAACTCTGTGCAAATTTCTTTGATGATTTCACTGAACTATTGTCCCTAATTTTGGTGGATTTTGATTTTGTTCTTATTGTTGGTGATTTTAATTTTCATATCGACAACCCATTGGATTGCGGCGGTAAAGAGCTACGCCAGATCCTGAATAACTACGGACTGATCCAACATGTCTTGGAACCCACGCATAATCATGGACACACTTTGGACCTTATTATTTCTAAAGTGCTCATTATATCTAAAATTGTAGTGCTTGATGTAGCATTTTCAGATCACTTTTGTATTTTTTGGGACAGCTTTCTCCCTGCACAAAAAGACAACCATACACAAGTAATTTCAAAAAGATGCATTACGGAAACTACTGCGGATCAATTTATTCAGGCTTTTTCTTCAACTGCTATACACTCCTGCACTTCTCTGAGTGATCTAATTGACCATTTTAATTTTAAAATTGAGAAGGTTATTGACACCATTGCTCCTGTTACTACAAAAGTAATCTCCGGGAAACGTAAACCACCTTGGAGAAATTTTGAGTCGGTTAGAACAGGGAAAAAAGTGTGCCGGAGAGCAGAACGTCAGTGGCGTAAAACTAAACTACAAACTCATCTAGATATCTACAAAGACAAACTCAAAATGTTTAATTCTGAACTAAGAAATGCAAGAGAGAGTTTTTTTTCAAATATCATTTCTACCTCTATCAACAACTCTCGTGCTCTGTTCTCGATTGTTGACAGATTGACAAATCCACCTTCCTCTGTTAACCGTGAATTTTTCTCCTCTGAGGCCTGTGACAAATTTACCACTTTTTTTATAAATAAAACTGTGAAAATAAGGGAAACAATAAACTCCTCTGTGACTGCTGTTGGGAAACAATTAACTATGTTTTCCCCTAAACAGAACTTACCTTTGATGACCCACTTTAACCTGATCACTCAAACGGATTTGAGTTACACTTTACATTGTATGAAATCATCCACCTGTTCCCTTGACATCATACCCACCAGTTTATTCTTAAAGGTCTCAGAGGTTTTGGCTCCGGACCTTTTACAAATAATTAACAAGTCACTCTCCTCTGGAGTGTTTCCTCAGGCTCTAAAGACTGCGGTAGTTAAACCACTTCTCAAAAAGCATAATCTAGACTCATCACTTTTAAGCAATTATCGACCAATATCAAACTTACCTTTTTTGTCTAAAATACTAGAAAAAATTGTTTTTCAGCAGATAAATGGCTTTCTGGCCCTGAACAACTGTTTTGATGTCCATCAGTCAAGCATCCATCAACATCACAGCACTGAAACAGCTCTTGTCAAAATATTCAATGACCTTCGTCTAAACACTGACCGTAATAAAATGTCAATATTAGTTTTACTTGACTTGAGTGCTGCATTCGACACAGTCGATCATGATATTTTATTATCTCGATTAGAAAATTGGGTTGGCATTTCTGGTATAGTACTCAGCTGGCTTAAATCTTACCTGTCCAACAGAACCTTTTGTGTGTCCATAGGCAATTTTAAATCCAAACTGAATGAAATTACATATGGAGTTCCCCAAGGTTCCATCCTGGGGCCGCTTCTTTTTAATATCTATATGCTTCCATTAATTCAAATTATACGAAATAATAAGATAGACTACCACAATTATGCCGATGACACACAGCTATACATCAGCCTTTCACCAGGAGATTACAGTCAGGTTCAAATACTCACTAAATGTATTGAGCAGATTAATGTCTGGATGGGCCAAAACTTCCTCCAACTAAATAAAAATAAAACCGAAATATTAGTATTTGAGCCAAAAGAGCATAGACTAAATTTAATCACCCACCTTCAGTCCATTGGATTAAAATGTTCTGACGAAGCCAAGAATCTGGGGGTGGTCATGGATCCTGATCTGAACTTTAATAACCACATCAAATATATCATAAAAACGTCATACTACCATCTAAAAAATATTGCTAAAATTACACGACTCATGTCCCCACAAGACTCTGAAAAATTAGTTCATGCCTTTGTTTTTAGTAGACTCGATTACTGCAATGGAATTTTTACTGGATTATCAAAAAAAGCAATAAGAGAGCTCCAGCTTCTGCAGAATGCTGCTGCAAGAGTCCTAACTAAAACAAAAAGAGATCAGCATATCAGTCCAGTTCTAAGATCCCTGCACTGGCTGCCTGTTGCTCAAAGAATAGAATTTAAAATCTCCTTAATGGTTTACAAAGCACTTCATAATAGAATCCCAGACTACATTTCTGATCTTCTTCAACCATATGTACCACTCAGACCTTTAAGATCGTCAGAATCAAACCTTCTAACCATTCCAAGAGTCAGAACTAAACACGGTGAAGCAGCTTTTAGTTTTTATGCTCCAACACTCTGGAATAAGCTTCCTGCTCACTGTAAGACTGCCCCCACCTTGAGTTTATTTAACACAAGGTTAAAAACCTTCTTATTTGACGTTGCCTATTCTTAAATTTGTATTTATTATTATTATTTTTTTTTTTAACTATATTCAAATTTGTAATGTTTATTTTGTTTATTCTTATTCTATTGTATGTTGTTTTTAACTTCTTTGTACAAGCACTTTCAATAGTCTGGCTGAAAGGTGCTATATAAATAAAGTTGCCTTGTCTTGCCTTGCCTTACATCAACTTTCACGCTGATTGTCCTTGGAACAGGATAGTAATGGCCTTATTTACATAACAAAGGCGCCTCTTCACACCCTCTCTTGGAGGGCCAAACTGGCCCCTCTCTGGTACCTGGACGAAGATTCCCATTTTGGGAATCTTTGGTAGTTCTAGTCTGAATATTGTGTTTTCCACACATCTTAATTGGTCCTAATTTATAAAAAGTACTGAAGAAGACATTTTTGTGTTTTTGCAGGTTTAATAAATCTAAATTTAAATATGTTCAGAGTAGAATAATTCACTTAAGACTTGACTTTCTGAATTATTCAAAACATTAAAAAAATAGAACAAATGCAATTTGATATTTTTCAATATATACTTCAATACAAGAACCAGCCCTGGACTCCCATACCTAAAGACCACTGGGGATAGACACCAGACCCCTTTCCCCACAAATGTCATATTAATACTGCAGTTTTCTAGAATATGATGTAGCTATAAATATATGGATTATATTATTTACTGGAAATTGTATAAAGCAGGTATTGAATGTCTGAAGGTCAGCTTCTACATGGCTTGTAAACAATGAAGTCCCAGAATGGAAGGTATTGTTGCATCTATCAACCCATTATTGTCCATGGTCTAATGTGTTCCACTGAAGGTTTGTTCATGAAAAGAAATACATTTCTACTTCATAGCTCATCTTTTTGAAAATTGTGAACACATACAGTGTAGAATCTAGAGGGTATGTAACAGGATCTGGTACCATGAAATCTGAAAAAGTACACTGTTAAAAAAATTAGCATCTAAGATAATCCAGCAGCTTTTACACCATTAATGCAGCAGAAAAAAAATGAATGCAACATTTAAAAATGCTTTGTACTGCAAGAAACTACTGCTGTAATCATTAGCGAGGTTGAAGTTAGAATCCTGTACAATTCCACACTACTTAGACATTCTTTCATGGCCACATAGAAGCATGAAACCAAAATTGATTTTCTGCTTTTTCTCGATGCCAAATATGTGTGGATGCGCAGAATAACTTACATAAAACTTTAGTGGATACACATAAAATGGTCTCCATGTGGACAGGGCCACATGGACAAACATAGGTCGATGAGATGTGACAAACTGCAAATCGAGATCTTTTTTTTTTTTTTTTAAATCAATAAGATTACATTGTCGTATATTGAACCTGGTAATGAGCCAGTTAGTTTTTAATTATTAAACATACACATCCGTTTTGAGGTGTAAACCTTACAAAACTCCACCCCAAAGACATCCATCCCAGGTGCTTTATTATTATTATTTGAAAGCTGTTGAATGTCTGCCTTGACCTCATCTGGCGTGAAGCCTGCATCCAAATCTGCAACTGTCACATAATATAATTTAGGAAGATTACATTTTTCCAAAAGGTCCTCAATTACCGCCAGCCTGGCTGAGCTCTAGAAGCTCAACCAGATTACAATAGAGATTACAATAGAAATCCATAATGCACTCATTTATTTGTTGGGGTCTCTGACTGTTTGCCCATTTTTGTCATTAATCGACAGTATTGTTTGCAATGCTTCTCTAAGCAATCTTGCCAGCAATTTGTGAGACTTGTCACCCAATTCAAAAATGTCAGGCAGACATGTTTGCCAAGCAAAGAGTTGAATTCACATTTTAATTTGGTGATTTCTGGTCAGTAATTCTGTTGACGAGGAGAGTTGGTAGGTTTGTTCCAGCTGCTGCAAATTTGAGTCCAGGTTGTTTACTGCCACATACCGAGATTTCTTCATAACCAGAGTAAAAGAAACGATGTGATCAGAAATTAAAATTGGATGCTACACTTTTTTTTTTATTTGTTGGAATAGGTTTTGAGTGCAAAACAATGTAACCAATAGGGGAATAAAACCTGTATACTGGGAGGAAAAAAAAGTCAGCCTATCTGTGAGAGAGAAGAATGTGCAGGTATCTACCATGTTCATATGTTTCAAGGTGCTTCTAAAAACATGACTAGATTTACACAGCTGGGTATGAACCGAGTAACTTCTATTCACATGGGCGTCCAGGTCAAGGTTCATATTTCCAGCTATTATAATATTAAATTTGTCAACATGTGGTTATAGTTTAAGGCCACATCCACATGAATACATACACAACAAATTTTTATATGATTAAAAAAAAAACAGTTTGTCTATAACAGGGTGCAGCACTGCTGGGCCAATTAGTGGCGCTGTAACACTCCCACAGAAAGACGCAAAAAGTGCTAAATAACACAGAACGCCATGTTTAGAGAAAGATGGAGCTTCAATGTCATAGTTTCAAAATAGACACCGAAACATGAAATAGGCGTTCTTGAAATTTTTCCACTCTGGGACCTGTTTTCAAAAGTAATCGTTTCTAGTCTCCCAAAACGCCAGAGATGTGTGGATGTTCAGCTTGAACAACACGAAACCTTTGCAGATTTGTCTAAAATTCTCTTTGTATGGATGGAGCCTTAGAATCTTTTGGAATAACTCAAGGCAGTCAAAATTAGGAACATAAAGTATATTTACATATGCATAAATTAGATAACCTCCTTTTTCACCAACTGTAACTGTACTATGGCAAAAAGGAATTTGTTTTTACAAAATGGCCACCTTTCTTGCTTTAGCTGCAAGATTAGCGTTGTAGTCTTATTGACTGCGCTCACCAAAGATTCTGCTTAATTTGTTTTAACACAGCAAATTTGAAAGCACAGATTTAACACAGAGTTAAAATGAACACTCATGCAGAGTTTATATGGTGACCACTGCTGCAGCATTAAACACTTTTGACAGAGTGAAAATTCGTACACCAATTACTGTTAATTATACATTTCTGTGGTGTATAATGTTAAAACCAGAAGAGTTTTAAAAGTACATTAAATAAGTGTTAAAATCACTGATTGGACACTGTGATAGAATAAAATGTCAACAGTGTTACTTTTTACTTTCCTACACTGACAAACTTAGAAAAATGAACACTACTAAATGTAAATATGAACTGAGAACATATCCTAAAATTACTACAACTGGTTACAGTCTGCATCCATCAGTGCAACTGTTTCACAATCTAGAGGAAAAGATCACACTGAACTCCAACCCATTGAGAATCAGACGCTTCCCCGACTGAAGCTCTTCTCAACCCAATTTATACAAGAACATTGAAACAGCTAATATTAACACTAATCCTTCCTACACCAGCAATAAGAGACACCTTGGCAAGTATTTGTCATTTAAACAAAGATATCCCAATTATTTATAAAAAAGACCTATACCAAATACTGTGGCTTTTCATACTTTAATTAAATAAGGATCAAACAAAACAATGATGCTAACTTACAAACTAATACCAACTTGAAATATTTTATCCCCATAACCGTCACCCTCAAAACGCCTAAAAGTTAGTCAATGGGTCCATGAGGACACCGGTGTCATGACAGTTAAGGGGTAAATAACATCACAATCAAATCACCACCTTGGTAAAACACCACCCTAACCCCATTTGCTATTATTATACCGTTGCAGAACAAATGCATTGTGTGCAAACCCCTGGGAAATGTTTTGTCTGAAAACACCTGCTGGGAGATTGAAAAATGTCAGGGTGTGCCTGATCAATGCCACATCTCTACTTTCCTTCCAAGTGCTCTCTTGATCTTCGCCTGAAGTCTTTACAATATCTATGGATAGGAGAAACACATTTTTGTTTCATTGTGCTCTTTAATACGTATGGGAAGATATTAGGTTCCTAGACAGCTGTTGAAATGATTCACTCAAGCGCAGCTTACTTTATTATCTTGAAGTCTTTATGACAAAGGGTGGCAGCATGAAGTTGTAGATTAAAAAGCAGATTAGAGAGCAGTTTGTAATGATGTGCGTGTACTGAGCACCAATGATAATTAGATTGTGGGTTCCTGTGTCCTGTGGCAAGCCTCACATTTAGGAACAGTTGGAATAGGGTGAGGCGTTGGGTATTCAAGAGGACTTAAAATAACTCGCCATTCTGACAGGTAAACTTCTTAATGCCTCCCATGGAGTATTTTTCTGACATGTTACTTGCATCAGCACTATATCTGGTTTGGACAGACCTTGTATCTTGGATTAGAATCATCAGAACCCTCTTTGTGTGTTTAAAATGTGTAACTCTGTAAATTGCATCTAGAACTTCATGACTAAAATGTCTCTGACAAATCTGTTGGAAAAACAAACTAAGTTAATTTATATCCAGGGATGTCAAGAAGATCAACAACTGCAACTGGAGGTTCCACTTGGACCAACAATTCTAAGGTGCTTAACATGAAACATGAAATCAATATTCCTGCATAAAACTGCATTATGTTTTTCCTTGTTTATATGACATTAAAATTTAATAAACTGAAACATTTAAGTATGACAAAAATAAATCAGAAACAAGAAGAGCCTGCTTATCAAAGGTATCATGAATTTTGCATTGAGGACATTGAAAACCTCAGCAGAGATTAACTGTCCTATTTTAAGGCCGATTTACTGAGAGAAAATAATAGAAGAATCATGATAAACAAGGGTTTGTATAAAGACCACCTGAATTCTCAGATTTACCAATTGTAGGCTACTTCCCCATTCACTGCAACATTTATGTTATAGAGTATAGCTTCCTGCAACAAACAAGTCTGTAAAATGCCAAAACTGTCATTGCACCAAGAGAGAGGGTGCAATGTGAGAATGTTATCTTTGGATTTCAATGCAGTCTAGTCCTTCATACTAAGAGACAAGTTGGACGGGATAGGAATGGACCCCTCTGACAATCCTGAAGATAAACATCCGGTCAAACTAAATTTAGCTTGTCAGATTAGGGAACTGTCTCTGGCAGAGTGAGATGCAGCACAGGGCCCATCAGGGAACTGGTTTGGCATCTT
Organism: Xiphophorus maculatus; assembly: GCF_002775205.1. Lineage (NCBI taxonomy): Eukaryota > Metazoa > Chordata > Actinopteri > Cyprinodontiformes > Poeciliidae > Xiphophorus > Xiphophorus maculatus. The sequence goes on from NC_036463.1 coordinate 22,187,657, forward strand.
TTCTCCCTTCACACTGGTGATACTGTGGCATGGTAGAAACCCAGGCACCTTGTGAACGTCTTATTGGCTTCATCTGCCACTCTTCCCAGTACAACAGAACATTTACTGTTAGTGGTAAAGTTCTAGAAATACCTAACACAGGCTTTCTGTACACGTGCAAGAAAGAGACTGCTGTGTTTTCGTTTCTGCCTGCTTCTTCATTAGTATCTCAGAAGCCAGCTGGATCACCAGTAGTGGTTAGAGCTTTCATGCCATTCTTGGGGAAATCTCCACTCTGAACCAGTAAAACAAAGTGGTGTTGCGTTGCACCATCCAGCAGCATTTTGAGTCTGTGGGGCCTCTGGATGGAAAGACAATGCTGACTAAAATGACTGAACTTCACCTGCTACAAGGAGTTTACTTCAAGAAATTAGCATCAAGAGATGTGACAGAAGATGCTCCACTTCCATTTTGTTTACTACACCGGAAAGAACAAACAACTGTACAAAACGCCACAAAGCAACCTGATTCTTGCAGAGGCTCTGATACTTTGACACACGATCAGAGTTAGCACATATTGCTGCACAGATTGCATGTGATGGCTAGTATCCTGCTTTATGCTGCTGTGTGCTGTGGCAGCGGCCTAATGGTCAAAAACAACAGGTGGCTCAACAGGCTGGTGAGAAAAGAGTTCTGTATTTGGCAGATGTCTGAATGTACTAAAAACTGAGCCAGGGGTTTGCAATAAACTGAAGCCCCACAACAGACATCAGTAAACTGTGTTGTTAAGAGGTAGCTGGAAATTGTAGGTTGAAAATTGTGACGCAAACATCAGCTCCAATAAAACTACTAAAGTCTATAAAGTCCAGACTCTTTAATTTAGGACCTATTGTGAGCTACAAAGCATCTGCCAAATTAATCTGTTAGAGGTGGACAACCAGTCACAGTATTCTCAAAGTGTTTGACAAATCCTTTGCATTTAGTTTGTAGTGACGAGCGCATAAAGCTTCATGGAAGCTTTCTTTCTAATTGTGCCTACACAGATCAATCATTTCAAGTCTCTAGTCTTACCAAGAACAGAGACACCTGGTGGTCACCTAAAACCATGGCAACCTTCCAAAAAGGTGGGTGACACTGTTAAGCAGAGTTAGTTCAGAAGAGGTGGTGTGTGTTTGATACTGATTAATGATCACATCATATTAAAATGACTATATGCTTTTTAGTAGAACATACTGAAAATGACTGGTTGTCTCAAAAAGATTGAGTGACTGACTCAGTGGGTAGAAGTAGTCTGCAGTTGCCCCATCTGTACAATTCAACCTACAGTTTTCAATAAGTTCTACTACTGTTACTTAGTTTGTTTCCTTCTTCTTCTGCCTGTTACATGTCGACATGCCCTTGGACAAGGCCCTTAACACCAGGTTACCTACTTTTCTGCATATCGGTGTATGAAGGATGGTGTGCATGGTGGTGAGTGGGGTAAGGTAAATGTGTAAAGTGCTATGAGTGGTCAGGATGAATAGAAAAGCGTTGTATAAATTTTGTCCATTTACCGCTTAAATTGAGACACTTCCAGAAGTACAATCAACTTATACAGAGAATTTGTTAGCAGACTCTGTTAACACAAGATAATAGCTCAAGAAATACTTCATTTTCTACTTCAAAATAGTAGCATGTCTGCAGTTTGAGCTACTCACTTTCATATCCTAGGATCATTTTAACAGCTACGTACTCACTAGAGAGAAACAGTCCAAGCTGATTCAACTGGGTGGGAAAAGACAGTGAAACCGGTGTGAGCTGTAGATTAGGCCTCGACTTACCTCTCTTTGACATATGACGTATCAAGCTAACTAGCTTGCTAGCTCCTCTGACAAAGGTAGAAAATGACCACCTGTGATTGTTCCATGGGCTGCTTGAATGCTGGGTGTTGGTGTTAATTTGATGCCTGGCAGATATAAGGAAGCCTGAAAGTCTTTTTTTGGAAACATTGACACTGCCAGATCTTCAAAATGATATAAAGTTTGGTCAATAAAAGACTTGTACATAACTATTTAAAAATAACAAATTTTAGCTTTAACTTTACAAGCAGTCAATGAAAAGAAGAAGTATTTCTGAGTTGAATTGAATTAAAAAATACTGTATATACACATCTACCCCCTGTTGCAGTTAAGAAAATATTCCTCATCAAATTCTATGGAAAGTCAGTTCAAGCAGTTAGTGTCAATTCCTACATAATGCTGTGAGAGCATAAAAAATGCTCTCACTGGAACATTTTCAGTTTCTCCAGTACATTGATTTTTTTTTTTTTTTTACTTTATGGTATCTGGTGGAACTGAGGTAATAAATAATATATTTCTCCTAGATAATACATGACAATAATAACACAATACACTGAAAAAAAGAAAGAAACGCCAGCAGCATCACTGCATCACCTGGTATGTAATTTCAACATGTTACGCATCTTCTCAATAATGGTGGAAAACTGCATGAAAAGCCTGTTTTGAAGAAAATATAATGGTTTTGAACATCACTCTGGCACAGCTAAATTCTGTTGTGCCTGATTCCTATGGTGATGAAATAACTTCTAATTTTGTCAGCTTTTCACAGCGGCAGGAGAGATGTGGACATTATAGCTGAAGGCGTTGCAGTAAAGATGGTGAACAGATGATGGAAATGCTTTCGGGTACATTGTCAAGCTGGGTGGCAGTGAAAAGGAAATAATAACGTCATACGATGATTTTGATCCTGTGTAATTTTTTTTAAAAGCTTGGTGGGGCATTATCTTGAGGGATAAAGCACACCTGATTCATAGCATGAAAAACACCTTCATGGTGGGAGCGCCACAGTGGGCACAAATATCAATTGCTAAAATATGTCTTGTTCACACAAAGGCAATTTTATTTATTTATTTTTTTAAAAAACAGCTTTATCTGCACAAATGTTAGCAAAAACAGTTAGTACTGCAGGATGAGTGGTGCAGTGAGTGCAGCCTTGGCTCTGGGGTATTAATGTTGATTGCAGGAAGTCAACTGAAGGAGGCAGGGGCATCATTCTTGCAGGTGGAGTCATTACCTCTCCAGGCAGAAATGTCATGCTGACAGGTGGAATCTTGTTGACTGTAAGTCATCTCGCAGGAAGAAAAATATCTTCTGTGAGGTGAAACATCTTTTCCACAGTCAGACATGGCATCACAATGAAAGAGGAAGCCACCACATGGGAGGCGCCGCCATCTGCATGGAATTAATCGGCCTCAGTTTGAGATTCCAAAGTAGTGTTTTGTATGTTAATGTTTGCTTCTTTCACAGACCTAAGCTGCTTCATACAGAAAATATTTAGATAAAATTTTCTTCTACTGCTAGATCTGGGAAATAAATCAATAACAATACATATTGCAATAAACACATAATCAATATCAATAGATATTAAGTTCAATAGGATACTCAGTCATTTCACTGAACTCTGATCCAGAAACAAACAGCATTCTGGGGGATGTAGCCAGAGGAAACATTTATCCACTCAATCTCTCATGGTTCAGCTAAGCAAGGTTGGTGGCATCAACTAACTCACTCACTTTCATTACCTAGCAACAACCTGTTGAGTGAAGTCCAATTGATCCATTTATCAGTACAGTATTCTCAATTAATTATTCAAAGTAGTTTAAAAAACTTTCTAAGGATGTTTTTTAATGCTAACTTTAGCCTAGCACATCAGAAAACTGCGCCATTTGAAAAAATTGTCATTAGGGAGGAAGAGATGCATTTATTGGAATCTGTAAGTGCTGAGTCAGACATACTGGATATTTAGAAAGAAAACGTCTCTGGATAAAATATCTACTGGTGCCAAGAAAGCAGACAGTGATCTGCTGTGATGTTAATAGTGAGTGAGTTAAGGGAAATACAATCACACTAATGTAGACCATAATCTGTGTGTTATTTGACTTCAAGTATGCAATCAGGATTGATTTTAATAACTTTAATGAAGACTAGGACTCTGCAAATACTTCTCAATTACGGTAACTCTGACTGGTACTGAGAACTTCTGGTCAGAACACACAGGGTCTGACCTGGCTCTATCTTATCTGTGAGGTAAATATTTTTTGTCTAAAACCTCACAAACAATACATGTATTTTTAAAAAATAATAAAATCTACATTCATTCCATCATCACCAGTAAATCTGGTCTACGTATATAAGATATTTCATCCATAATTGTGAATTTTCTTTCTCCATGGAGGATCTCTGTGTGGTTTCTGAAACTTCCGCTTTTCCTCTTCACAGATTATAGTGGACATATTGTATTTACGCTGTATGAATCTCAGTTTCTCTGAACACAAGCGTATCCATTTCATATCATCTTGAGGAAAAGCAGCGTCATAAACAGAATAAATATAACAATTCCAGTTTGAAAGTTAATGCTAAAAATTCCATAACCAAATTAACTGATCAGATTCTTCAGTTTTTATATTTTTTTTCTTTTAGTCATATCAGTTTGTCATTTCATGACATAAATATCTCTTGGACGTTAGATGAAAATAGTCCTAGTCTCTAACATTGGATGTACGGGATAATGAGCCATGTTCCTGTTACTGAGATGAAAGCACTTCATACGTTTGTTGCCAGGCTGTAATGTTGTACTAAACATTAAATCAGAGTAAAAATTAAGGTGGGGGAAAAGGGATAGCTGCAACCCCAGATGAATAACAATAACATATTGCACTGGGTTATTATTTATTTACCAGCAGCTAAATTCAGAAAGTGTCGGTGGAAAACAAACTAAGCCCCATGAATCAGCAGCTTGTAGAGCCACCCCAGCCTTGGATACCCTGAAGTATTAATATTCTCATCTAGGAATTCTGCCCCAGCCATCTGCACCGGGTCACTTCGGCTCAGAGAGGTTTGGGGCCATTTGTTAACGTTCTCTCTGGAGGTTCCAGCAGAACATTTCCGTCGGGTTTAGGGCTAGATTTAGGAGTGGAGCTATTGCAGCACCTTAATTCTTTTCCTTTTTATTCATCCTGTGGATAGTAGCTGCACTTCCATTGACCATATAATTGCAGAAGTTGATATTTCAAACTTAAGTTTGCTTAATAGAAACATGGTCATTTTGATGATAAAACATTGGTTTAGTTTTTGTTTGTGGCTCAATCAAAATTAGTTTATTTCACAAAACTGCAATGGAAACACTTATTTTGCATCACAAAAGTCATGCAAAACGTTTGCTGTTGATGCAAAAGTGCCAACATCAACAGTCGGATGTTGCCACTGGCAAAAACCACAAAGAAGAAGACAACAACAGGAAATATTTGGAGGTTGATGGTGCTGCATGTTTTTTAATGACTTGTTGCGTGAACAGCTTATTCATGATTTTAATTTAATTTCCTTTTTAACAGAAACACTGCAATTGTGAAATTGCATTCTTTTCACATAAGTGGAATATTGAAAAGGTTTTTGCGCACATTTGTAATGAAAACGCATTATCTCATCTCCAGTGTGAGATAAAGTTCTAAGTTTATCTCCTACAGGAAATAACTGGTTCATGCTAACAGTTCACTTCAACACTCTGAGGAACATTCCCAAGTTAATACTGATTCATATTTTCTCCATGTGATGAAAACCTTTAGAGAGAAATGCTCGTAATAATGTGATGCATTAAAAAGCATATGAACATCATGTTGCATTGGCAATCTTGTCTCAGTCTGTTAATTTTCAGACTGGTCAATGACTGGTAAATTTCGTCCTACTGAGTCCGTCCTCTTCTTGCTCAGAACAGGAATTTGGAAGTTGTCGTTTCTCTGATGGAATCTCGTTTGAGCTTTGATGTCTTTGTCATAAATAATCTCAGGAGAGATGAAATAAAAAAGCATATTTGATGCAGGATCTTTTAGATCACAAACAATTATGCTCAGGCATGTTTCCGTTTTCCCCAAACCAATCTGCAGCATCCTGCAGCAGAACTACTGAGAGCTGCTTCTTGGCCGTGCATGATGTCTGAAGCTGCTCTGCCTCTGAATGTTTGCGCTGCATGTCACGTGCGCTGTGGGAGATCTGATTTGCCTTGAGGGGGGTGTCTCACTCAGAAGCACAATGAGTTCCATGAGCAACATTTGCCCTCACTACAGGATATGCTCATTTACATATTACCTGTGCTACTGCTTCACAATAGTGGCATTAAAGGGCAAAGATAAAAAATACAGAAATATACATGCAGGACAACATAGGATACATGTTTACATACACGTTTCACTATCATGGGTGTAATTTATTATCACAGTTCTTTATTCAGGGTGGGACGTCCATCCAATGTAAACCTGCGGTGTTTACATGAAACAGTGTGTGCAATGATATATATACTACAGGATTGGAAATCAGGTGTTTATTGTGTGACCACACAAGTTACATAAAATATCAGTGGTCGTGAAAATGACACCATCACCCCTAGAATCTGAAAAACGGACACAATGTTTTGCTATTAACTATCAACACTGCAACAGCTAAATCAGCTAATAACAATCTAATATTACAGCTAATATCAACTAAAAACAGCTAATAGAAAGCTAATAACAAACAAAAAACAGCCAATAACAAGCTAATAACAAACTAAAAACAGTTAATAATCATGTCTAAGGGGAATCACACTTCACAGGTCAGGAAAAGGTTTTATTGAAAAAAATAGAGAGAAAATGAAAATTAGGTCAGTTCTGCTAGCTTTACTTTGACAGCATGTACACGAGCTGTGCAGTTTGGTGTGTTTCAGTTCAGTTAATACTAAAATAAAGCAGCCTACACACCTACACTCTGACAGACAAAAAGCGTAACAGGTGTCATGAAATTAGCTAATCAACCACCGCTAATGTTCTGACAGCTGCTCATCAATAATGTGTTGGAAATGTTTTTGTGTTTTTGGGTGTTAATTCCTGATACACTTGATCCAGGGCTGGCCCAAGCTTTGTTGGGGCAGATTTCCATTCAGGGCCCCCCATACCAACATATCAACACCAGATTCTTAATAGATCCTAAGCTTCCATCCTGCCAGTGTTTCTATGACTACTGACTTTTATAAATGACAATATCAAGTAAAAACTGTTGTTGAATTTTGTTGTTATCTGTTATTGTTATTTGTCTTACGTTAAAATGTGTTGCTCTGAAACATCCATCCATCCATCCATCCATCCATCTTCTTCCGCTTATCCGAGGTCGGGTCGCGGGGGTAGCAGCTTCAGAAGGGAGGCCCAGACTTCCCTCTCCCCAGCCACTTCTTCTAGCTCCTCCGGGGGAATCCCGAGGCGTTCCCAGGCCAGCCGAGAGACATAGTCCCTCCAGCGTGTCCTGGGTCTTCCCCGGGGCCTCCTCCCGGTGGGACGTGCCCGGAACACCTCACCAGGGAGGCGTCCAGAAGGCATCCTGACCAGATGCCCGAGCCACCTCAACTGGCTCCTCTCGATGTGAAGGAGCAGCGGCTCTACTCTGAGTCCCTCCCGGATGACTGAGCTTCTCACCCTATCTCTAAGGGAGAGCCCAGCCACCCTACGGAGAAAACCCATTTCGGCCGCTTGTATCCGCGATCTCGTTCTTTCGGTCATGACCCAAAGCTCATGACCATAGATGAGGGTGGGAACGTAGATCGACCGGTAAATCGAGAGCTTCGCTTTTTGGCTCAGCTCTCTCTTCACCACGACGGACCGGTACAGCGCCCGCTTGACAGCAGACGCTGCGCCAATCCGCCTGTCGATCTCCCGCTCCCTTCTTCCCCCATTCGTGAACAAGATCCCGAGATACTTAAACTCCTCCACTTGGGGCAGGACACCCCCCCTGACCCGGAGAAGGCACTCTACCCTTTTCCGGCTCAAGACCATGGCCTCGGATTTGGAGGCACTGATCCCCATCCCGGCCGCTTCACACTCGGCTGCGAACCGCTCCAGCGAGAGCTGCAGATCACGATCTGATGAAGCCAAAAGGACCACATTGTCTGCGAAAAGCAGAGATGAGATCCTAAGGCCACCAAATCGGACCCCCTCAACACCTTGGCTGCGCCTAGAAATTCTGTCCATGAAAGTGATGAACAGAATCGGTGACAAAGGGCAGCCCTGGCGGAGTCCAACTCTCACCGGAAACGAGCCCGACTTACTGCCGGCAATGCGGACCAGACTCTGACACCGGTCATACAGGGACCTGACAGCCCGTATCAAAGGGCCCGGTACCCCATACTCCCGGAGAACCCCCCACAGGGCTCCCCGAGGGACACGGTCGAACGCCTTCTCCAAGTCCACAAAACACATGTAGACTGGTTGGGCGAACTCCCATGCACCCTCCAGGACCCTGCCGAGGGTGTAGAGCTGGTCCAGTGTTCCACGACCAGGACGAAAACCACACTGCTCTTCCTGGATCCGAGGTTCGACTATCCGACGGACCCTCCTCTCCAGGACCCCTGAATAGACCTTGCCAGGGAGGCTTAAGAGTGTGACCCCTCTATAATTGGAGCACACCCTCCGGTCCCCCTTTTTGAACAGGGGGACCACCACCCCAGTCTGCCAATCCAGGGGAACTGCCCCCGATGTCCATGCGACATTGCAGAGTCGCGTCAACCAACACAACCCCACAACATCCAGAGCCTTAAGGAACTCCGGGCGGATCTCATCCACCCCCGGGGCCCTGCCACCGAGGAGCTTTTTAACCACCTCGGTGACCTCGTCCCCAGAGATTGGAGAGCCCAACCCAGAGTCCCCAGGCTCCGCTTCCTCAGTGGAAGGCATGTTGGTGGGATTGAGGAGGTCTTCGAAGTACTCCGCCCACCGGCCCACAACGTCCCGAGTAGAGGTCAGCAGCACACCATCCCCACTATAAACAGTGTTGGTGCTGCACCGCTTCCCCCCCCTGAGACGCCGGATGGTGGACCAGAATCGCCTCGAAGCCGTATGGAAGTCTTTCTCCATGGCCTCTCCAAACTCCTCCCACGCCCGAGTTTTTGCCTCAGCAACCGCCCGAGCCGCATGCCGCTTCGCCCGCCGGTACCCATCAGCTGCTTCCGGAGTCCCACAGGCCAAAAAGGCCCGATAGGACTCCTTCTTCAGCCTGACGGCATCCCTCACCGCTCTGAAACATTAAAGTGTAAAAGTTCAAACAAAAGCTATACACTTAAAGATAAACCCTTAACATGAGGCAGTAAAATGATAGTGTGATGGTGTTTCCAACCTAGATGTCACCAGTTAAGCTAAAAACTGGCCAAACCCAAACACCAGTTTGGATTCTCGGTGTGCTCCTGTTGTTTGCCTGTTGACCTCTACTTTCCTCCATGTCCTTCTTTTACTGCATTTTTTCTAACCAAGCAGCCTTTATTTGCAGATGTTTTTCATAGACCTATCTCCTTCTCTGCATTGATTTATTTTTCTTCCTGTACACAGCTCATCAGACACTTTTGATACCATTTTTATACACCAACATTGTAGCTAACCTTAAACGAAGCAGGAGGACCGCTCTGCCACTTGTTAAAAGCTGGTTTTGCTCTTGAGCAGAGAGGGTCACTGATCGCCCATGAGCAACAAACATGGATCTTTCAGCTCAGTCACGCTGCCTGCAGGCTCTGCCCAAAGCCGCTAAAGATACTGCACCATTTTAAAAGGGGAAAAATGTGGGCTGCAAGCCTCCAGAGGGTTTCCTGGAGGAGGCTGAGGCCGCAGGAGGCCTCGCTGAATCTTTCATATATATAAGAGGCTTGCAGCCTGAGTGTGCTGATCCCTGTGGACGACGGCCCTCAGCACCAGAGGGTCCACTCCCGGCATAATCAGAAGCAAATCCACGAGCAAAGTTTAATCCTGTCAGCTTGCATCAACGTCCTCACGTAATGGATGAGAACCACCATGATGGGGAGTGGTCACTTTTTTATTCTAACGCTTTAGCACTTCCAGGAAACTATTAACTGTTTTCCCAGGTTTTCAGCTCCAGTTTGATGTCATCGGGCAGCGGAGCCAGAAACACAGCCAGACAAGCTGGGATGTGCAGATCAGAGCCAGAACCAAAAGTGATGTTGATTCACCTGAGGGTGAAGAGTCAAAGACGGGATGCATCATTGGAGGGCTGTGACGTATTTACTGCTCCTGTGTTAGGAGAGAGGCTTTGGGCCTTTATCGGTTTTCTGGAGGCGCCTTCATGCAGACGGACTGAGGCCATGCACAATCTGATCAGAGAGAAAACAGAGAAAAACTGATGCCATCATTTACTCACATTCATTACTGCTGCAGTTTTCTGACATTTACAGAGATGACACCAAAAACATTTCCAAGCCAAGGAAAGATACGGTTCAGGCTAACCTTTTTTTCTGGATGTTTATTTTAATTTTTTGGAAATATTATTTAAACTGTTTTTTTGTGCAAGACAATACATTTTTAAAAGTAGGACTATACAGTATGTCACATTGCAGTGGGAAGAAGTAAATTATTCAGTTTTGGAACTCTTAAAAATGCATTGTTTTATTTCAGCAGCAGCTTCCTGTTCTGGATCCCAGCATGTTTTCTGGCCTTCAGTCCTTTCAGCTAGCTTCACATCTGGTCCCGATATGACAGTCCTTCAGTCTAGCTGTCTAACCATTTATTTATTCCTTCAGATGCTGGAACTTCTCAACTCTCAACTATTAACTGTTTGCAGCTTTGGCAAGTATCATTCCCAAAGCTGCTTTGGAAATGATACTTATCTCATCACCATAACAGACAGTTTTAACAAAAAAGGATAGTCAGTTTTTCAGAGGTTGGTTTGTGCAGGGATGTGAAAATGTCCAAATCTTTCCTACAAACTTGGAAGTATAAAATCGTCCAAGATGTCCTGGTACACTGCTGCACTGAGAGTTTCTTTCACTGGAACCAAGAAGTTGAGTCAAACTCCTGAGAGTATCCCCAAACCATATTCCCCTCTGCTGAACTTGATGCAATGCAGTCTGGTGAGTGTCGTTCCCTTGGCAACCAGCAAAGCCAGACTCATTCATTGGCTTGCCAGCCAGAGTGGTGTGACTCATGACTCCAGAGAACACGCCTCGGCTGTTCTTAACAGACCTACATAGAATGTCTGCATTGCACTTTGGGATGTAAGGCTTGGATGTTGCCACTTCACCATGGAAACCATTCTGTGAAGCTTCTACACACTGTTTCTGAGATAATCTGAAGACCACATGAAGTTTGGACTAATTTCTGAACTATTGAGCGCACCTGAATATAAGCCACACCCACGACCTCTGAAAAGAGAAGAAGAAATATTACATCTGCATGCTGAACTATGCATATATCCGCAGGTGTCCACATGTCCTGGACCTGAAGAGTCAGTGAATACTTTTGGCAACATAGCCTATAAATATATACATGAGTCCACAGGAAGACATATAAATGCAATTTCAGAAATGACAGAGTTGGTCTTTAATAATGAGGGATTTACTTTTTCAAACCGTTTGTCCTCAAAGAGTTATGCTTTTCATCTTTCCTTAAAGGCTCTCTACCATGCAACAGAACCTCATTATGTCTTCTGACAGTTGAAAGACTGCACCTGAATGCGGACCTTGAAGCAGGAGGATAATATAATCACTGCAGCAAATTCTTCAGCATATTATTTTTAAATGAGGTCTGCAACGACGGGCACCAACCAACACCTTACGATGTTACAGGCTCTGCTCTAACTCTATCTCTATAAAAAGGAAAAGAAAACATAGATAGTTGTAACTTAATTAGTTACAACCAAGACTTGGAGAGCTGGAAAAAAAGTTTTTTTCAGCATACCCTCTTAGAAACACCGATCCCCTTGTGTCAGCTCTTCAGGTCTGAAATAGACAGGGTTACCGTGTGTGAGGAGGGGCCGGGGGGGTTGTGTGTGAGCGAGCTACTGTAATACATCAAACTTTTGGCGCACAATGAGATGGCCGCTCCAGCCGACCTGCGTTTCAAGAATATGTTGGAGAGAGCAGATAAAACCTGAGGGAAGTAAAAGAGGGGAGAAGGGGCGAAGAAGAAAGGGCAGCTGATGAAGGGATGTATGAGAACGGAGGAGTTATTGAGACAGCTGGTGTGAAGTGGAGAGGGCAAGATGGGGCAGAGGGATAGGATTGTGTTTGAAGGTTGAGGAGTCAGAGGTTGGGTGAGAGCTGACAGCATCCTGAGAATAGTCTGTCGGAAGAAGTCTATTTCTGTTTCCAAAGCATGAAAGCACCTGCATGAAGGAGGCCACCTTTTATCGGGTGTTCCCTTGTTAGGACTTTACATATAAAATCTCTGTTTGGGTTTTAGCTAGGCACTCCAGTGAAAGCAAAGAAGAAGTGACTGAAAGTAGAACTGATCGTTTTCATTTCTCCAGTAAAGTGGAGATGACAATTGCTTTTACAGTTGGAACCAAAGATTAGAGACATACAAAAGGTGCATATTAAATGCTCAAACCGTAAAAAAATAAATAAATAATTAAATAAATGTAAAAATAAATGTAAAAAGGTGCTTGTACTCACTGAAAAATAATGAATAGAGCAAAAGATGTAGAGAAGAGTTATTGCTACTGGATGTTAGAACTAAACCAAGCAAAACATCACGCATTCACTGTTAGAATTAAAATAAACCTATCATTCACCCAAGCTGAAGGTGTGGCGTTAAGCATTTCTTTTGGTCCCTAACAGACATCTTGGTTTTTCAGATAATTAATACAACACAAATGTTACATTGTTTTATCAATACAGATGTTTTGGCTCTAGGATGATGTGAGGTTTCTTGACTGTAACAAATGTGGTTAATTTTGCAAAAGTGCAACAGAAATATATTTTTCACATCACAAGAGTCACATGATCAACAACCAGATGTTGCCACTGGCGCAAACCAGGAAGAAGACAACATGAAGTAGTTAGAAGATCATGGCACAGCATGTTTAAGGACTTATTGCGTGAACAAAGTTAGCCATCTGTGATATTAATTGTGTTTCTTATTTAATGGAAACACGGTAATTGTGAAATTGTGTTTTTTCAACATCAGCAGAATATTGACAAAGTTTTGCGTCCATTTGTAATGGAAGCAATCTATGTTTGTTTATTTATTTATTTAGGACAGACAAAAGTAAAATCAAGAAAGAAGAAAAATAAAGTAAAAGTTAAAACAAGTTATCATGCCCAAGTGACATGCAATTTTATATTATCTGTTCGAAAAGGAGCAGGTAGAAGATACAAGATATTTTTCCTTTCCAGGAAAATATATTAAGCTGGTTAACTTATTTACTGTAAATTTCGTGTTTGTCAGCTGATATTATGTTCACATAGTTACATTAATAAGCCATATTTAGATGCCACTCTGCATTTCAAAATCTTTCTTTTTTGTTTGTAAAGTTAAGAGCCATAATAACACTGATATGATATAAGCTAATTACAAATGATGCTGATGATAGTGGGTATGTCACACACTTAGAGTAGCCTACGAATGATGAAGCATCCGGTGTTGACCTGTTGATACTGGGGGGGCCCCAAATGAAAATCTGCGTAGGGTCCCAAAACGGTTTGAGCAAGCCCGGTCCCCAACCTCATATTTCCTTCAACGAGTGCAGAATCCACCTGGTTAGAGACCCTAATGGGGGGCCGATGTCTGTAAACACGGCTGGGGACGACACGCCTCAGTCTCAGCTCCTAAATCTCTGCTGGGATACCTTCACTCTGATCCCACACGTCTTCTTCTCCCTTTAATAGCCTATCAGTGCCTCCAATAATGAGCTTATCTCCATTCTTAATGGCCAACTGAATTAAAGCAAGTATCAGTAATGGCAGTTACTTTCTTCCCGCTGCTAGCGCTCACATATCAGCAGAGATTCAGCTCACAGAGCAGATCTGCTGAGTCAGCCTTCTTGCTGCTGGCGCTCCAGTTTTGGGTGAAACATATGAACCGGACTGACCGGATCGGCTGTCTGAGCCGCTATGGCAGACCAGGTCTGAAGTACAAATGCTGTGGCCTGCAGTGGGACAGAAGTATTCATACCCCTTTAGCTTCTGACATTTAAATAAAACCACCTTCATCTCTTTATAGAGCAATGTAGGGGATGATCTTGAATTGGAAAAAAAAAAAAAAACAGAAAACTCTGGAGCATTTATATTCAGCCCCTGAAATGTAATACTTTGTAGAAATCACTTTTCAAGGTCTGTTCCTATCTGCTGTGGTAAGCGTAGAGGCTGATCAAAGGACGAGGGTTTCGCCCGTCTTTTCTAAAATAGCTCCATCACACAGGATGAAGAGTGAGTGACATACTAAGGTTTAAATCATTAAAGCTGTGCCTCCATCTCTCCTTTGCAGTGTCCTAGACTACAACCACACATAAGGATTTATTAAATTGTTTTAAGTAGAAATTAATGAAAATCTCAAGAGAATCTATTTATCTGAAGAACAAAACTGCACACAAAAGAAAAAATAATATGTTCTCGGTATAAATATATAGTCCAAATTTTTCTTTTTTTTCAAACCTTTATGAATTTATGGAACCTTTATAAAAAGTTTAGTTTGGGATTGAAAGCTATATGACTTCCAAAACCATTTCGCATATTAAGTGCAGATTTAAGTGTTGGTTTAAGGACGTCTGGTATTTCACAACTAGTTTAAAACATGTAATAAAGTTTTTTGGAGTAAAAATGTTCTCTCTCTTTTTGTCATGTTTTAATTGCAAATATTGATTTAGTATGAAACATGAATATTACTCATAAGGGCCACATTTTTGCCAGGTGGTCAAACATGTTCACAATATTAATGGAGATGTCACTCTAAACTTTATTACTGTATCTCACTTTCTTGTAATTTACAGCTGGAATTATCTTTAAAATCTGCCTAAAGTCCAACTTTTTTGTCTTTAATGGTTTTAATCAATTAGAACATGAAAAATAACGCTTTTTATTAGTGGTAAATATTAAATTATTTGCAAATGGATTGGAGTCCATAACTTCAACCCATTTGCGTGTGGGTGTGCGTGGGCGTGTGTGTATATGTGTGTGCTCTGACCCCTGTCCATGCTCAAGCTGTAGGATTTGAACAAACTGAACATTTTCTTAATCTTCTTGCTTGGTTAAAAGTGTTCTTCTAGTGCCTGCCACAAGAGGCACAAGAGACAAAACTTCAAAAGTAGAGAGGAGTGGAAAATGACTGCCTTCAGCCGATGAACTGGACCTCAAGGTGGTTCAGAGACAGAAATGAATGAAAACAAGAATCTCTACAAAAACCTGAGAGGTGAATCATACTTTAGATGAATTCTGTATTCCAAGGTTTTAACCAACAATTCTCCAGTAATCATCATGCAGAAACACTGCAGATTTTCTATGGATGTTTGAATATTTCATCCTTATGAGATGCAAGAAGTATCTGAAGATAGAGCTCTTGGAAAAATCTCTTCAGTCTGCTTCAACGTTTTCAGATTTTGTCATGTTGACCGCATGACTAATGCAGAGTGGAAGGAAGTTATAAGATGCTGATTGTTACATTTACATATATGAACATGCAAAGTGTATAAATTGGTATTGAGTTCTCTTTACTGTGATACCCCTGATTAAAATCAACAATCAACTTTGATACTAAGTGCCTTAGTTGATCTCTATGTAGTTTGACCCAGCTGTTTTGTGAAGGCCTCAGAGGTTTGTTAGAGAACATTACAACCATTAACACCAGATCATAACAGGAATACAGCAGACAGGCAGGGAGGAAGTTCAGCCCGTTGTTGACCTTCTGGTCTTAATGGAACCAAGTTATCAATATGCTCACAGATTCTAAACAAACCATGGATTGTATTGGAAGCACTATTTTGGCTAATTTTCATAACTTATAGCAACATTTATATCTGTTGTATAGCACTTTATGGCTAGGTTCTGCTAAATGCTGTTGCTATAGTATTTTACTGATAGATTTTGCAAAATACTGTGTTGGTATAGCGTTTTGTTGTTAACAAAGCTAATGTTTATGATTAGTGCTTAAGAGTTAGCTTCCTAACTTTGCTAACGGTGCCCTTGTACTCTGTAGGTAGATAGCCTTTTCCAGGACAGGCTAACCAGATGAATGTTCTTGATCACACCTAAAGGCGGTCAACCTGATAACCTGGTTCAGGATGAGCAACCTGGAGCTAAATGCTGTGAAGCCAGCGGAGATTATTGTGGACCTCATGAAGATCTACTGCCTACCCTCTTCCATCTTCCTCAGCACCTCTACAGTAGACGCTGCCGCTCTCTGGACGCCTTCATCACCTCCGGTAGTCAACATCATCTCCCTCAGCTAAAAACACTACAAATGTACTTTCAGTGGAAGCTGCAAAACTTATCAAATACAAAAGTTACATGCAGTGTGATAATATTAGCCATTGTTCATGTGTTGTCTTTGTGTTTCGACCACTAAAATGTTTTTTCTCTAAAATGTAATGAACTATATTCTACAAATCAGGCCTGTCATTATTAGATATTCCAATAAGTACTGACATGACATAAACAATAACTGAAAGTTATAATAATAGAGTCTGTGTCATCAAAGTTTATCACATCACATTCCCACCACTTCTCTTGTTCTGATCTGTTGCTGAATAGACCTTAGAGTCCATAGCATTTAATTACTACCATGAATGACCTTGTAAATGCTCTCCCAGCTCCCCCGCCCACAAAAAAAGTGTATTTCAGCAAAAAAAATCTGAATTTAGTATTAAGGCCTGCTGTGTGAACGTAGTGACCAGATAATGAGGACTGGAGTTGATCACCTCTACGATTGGGAATATTTGGCAGGAAATTAAAGTTGCTGTTCACAGACAGTCTCTGTCTAATCCAACTGATCTTAACCTTTCTCTTAAAGAAAGGGAAGAAAGTTCAGCCACTGGATCTGGAAAGATCTGCCCTCCAAGTGTAACTGGAGCACATAGACCCACAAAGTATCGAATACTTGATCTTTTTCAGATTTTTATCTGGTGAAAATTTCAAAAGCATTTATCATTTTCATCCCACTCACAACTACGCACTACCTTAAGGATTTTTCTCTCATATAAAATGATAAGTGAATACATGGAAGCAGGCCGGATAGAAACCACCAGGTATAGAAAATGGATGGATAGACATATATAAGATCTCAAATTTCTATGTGTGTGAGAGGATGTGTGTAGGATGCTCCTATGTCATTAGAATATAGTAACAACATATCACTGCTCTTTCTTTCTGTCATTGAAGTTTAGAAATTGACATAAAGTTCCATAAGAGGCTAAGTTCTTGAGTCCAGCTTTGATGGACTGCTTGATTTTTCCATATCTAATTATAGCGAGAGATAGTGCTGTCTAATCAGCTCTTCAAACATTGGGGGAGGAAAGCATTTTTTTTAACGAAGCCAGAATTCATATCTTTCCTTCTATTGCTTTCTGCTGTCTTTAAATGAGTTCTCAGCTGAAAAATGCCCACTGAGTTGAGTGGAAAGCCTGCTGAGGCAGTCTTTTAATTACATGCACGCTGTATTGATTACCAGAGGTTGCTAGATATGCAAGCTCCCTGCCAAATGTACCCTTTTATAAGTTTCAAGTTCAGTTTTGGGGAGCTGCTTTTGCATTGTGAAACATTAGTTATTTGGAGCAGTTGCTGCATATAAGAAGAACACAAATGCCTTTAAAAAAGACTGTATTGATGCGGCGGTGAAATGACTGCCAACAACCAGCAGTTTGACTTCACTGGACAAGACCCATACTGCTGATGTCGGCTTTATATCACTCTTAGTAATAATAATTATTTTATGAAGAAGCTAGCAGAAGGACAAGTCTGGAACTTTTTTGAAATTATGCATTAAATGTGTCTTTAAGTGGAATTTATACACACAACTTTCTTCATCATGACTCCACATGGCAGCCTGTAAAGACGAGGATTATAGTGAAACATATTTGACTTTTTTAAATTTACTAAATTGTGAGAAATGGAGGGCAGCAACATTGGATCAGGAGGTTGGGGATTGTGAGAATCCTCCAACTTTAATACATGGAATTTAGACTTGAGGTAGAAGTATTATTATGGTTCACAACTTGGCACCTTGATATCAACTTTTATTCTTTACTACTGTTTGTCCGTAAATACCAATATAATTCAATTAAATATCTTCTATTCATAACTCAGTTTATCCTATCTTCATTTATGAACAAGACACCTTGTTACTTGAAGTAGCTGGCCAATCCGACCCCACCTTGAGCCTCCGCTCTCTCGGAGAACAACATGGTTAATTTCACTAAAAAGAAAGGTGGACCCAATGCCACATAAGACGTTGTAATAGGTATGCCGGGCCAATTGGGGGAGCTTTAACACTGCCACGGAATGATGCAAAAAACACAGAACACCAAATGTTTGTTTGTAACAATGAGACACAAAAGAGATGGAGCTGGCACGGCCTCACTGGAACATGAAACCCTCCGTTTGAGATTTTTCCTCTTCAGAACCCTTTTTTCAAAAATGATCGTTTCTGGTCTTCCAAAGACGGGATCCTTCAGGAGTGTGGATGCACAGCCTCAATGACAAAAAAAACTTTCTGAAAACGCTTAAAATCATCTCCATAGTGATGGGACTTCAGCTGCAAACAACTCTGGTGTGTACTGAAGGTTGAACCCCAACATCTGTTGGACAGTCAGCCTGTCCGGTTCATACCATGTTTTTCTCTTCTAATTTCCCAGATTCTCCTTGAGGCTTACCAAAAGTCCTTTCTGCACTTCAATGGATTGCTCCTATGTCCATGATTCTGTTTCTGCAATAATATAATCCTTCTGACCATTATGTAACCAGTGCTTCACGACTCCTAAGAGAAAGTCAATCCTTTAAGGATTACTGCCTGTGTTCACCAATGGATCTTCAGGTTGGAACCTTGCACCTGCACCTGTAGCCTTCCTGGCCCAAAGCAAAGCTCTTTCAGATGCCATGTTCCTGACCGCACTCAGGATAAAAGAGAAACCATCCTACTGGTGTAAGTTACAGATCAAGAATCATTCCAGCTTCACTCTTGCACAAGAATCTTTTGATGTCTGGTGTCCTGCAACTTTTAGATGTCTCCCTGATCCAATACACCTGAATCAAACAGTTGAATCACCTCCGCAGCATGCAGTCAAGTTCTCCACCGTCCTGCTAATAACCTCATTATTTTACTCAGGTGAGTTGAAACAGAGACACATGTAAAATTCCAGATGTCAGGGACTGGAGTTAAAAACCTTTGCCCTTACACAACAGTCAGAACAGATAATGAATCTCTTTTGTTTTTAAAGTTGTGTGAATATATGAAACTGGACCTACTCACTTTTACTTCTCTTCTTCTCAGTTTTGAGGCTTTTGCTTTCAGGTTGTTCTGGGTTACGGGACATTTCCATGGCCCGGATCACCAAGAGACAGAAAGCTTTACAGTAAAACTTTGGATCCTCAGTGATGTGAGTCATTAAGTCACATTCTGGCCCTTCAGACTGAGACTCGTTATGGTGTCATTTCATCAACTTAGTTACTTTTTAAATTCAACACACCACAATAAAAGAAAAGTATCTGGGAAAAATGTAAAACTATCTTAACTTGAACCTGTAATATTTATATATATATATATATATATATATATATATATATATATATATATATATATATATATATATATATATATATATATATATATATATACCTCCAACGAATAAGGCAAGTCCTGAGAAGCCAGCTCAATGGCAAGAACAAAATCCGCGCAATAAACAGCTATGCCCTGCCAGTAATCAGATACCCTGCTGGAATAATTAGCTGGCCAAAGGAGGAGATAAAAGCCACTGATATTAAGACTAGAAAACTACTAACAATGCATGGAGGATTCCATCCCAAATCCAGCACCCTGAGACTGTACACGAGCCGCAAGGAAGGAGGCAGAGGACTAGTGAGTGTGAGAACCACAGTCCAGGACGAAACAACTAAGATCCATAAATACATCAGGGACAAAGCCTCAACAGACAATGTGCTCAGTGAATATCTCAGACAACAGGGAACGAAGGTTGAGGTGCCAGAGATACCATCATGGCAGGACAAGCCCCTACATGGGATGTACCACCAGCAAATAACCCAAGTGGCTGATATCAGTAAATCCTACCAATGGCTGGAAAAAGCTGGACTCAAGGACAGCACAGAGGCCCTCATCCTGGCCGCCCAGGAACAGGCCCTAAACACCAGAGCAATAGAGGCCCAGATATACCACACCAGACAAGACCCAAGGTGTAGGTTGTGCAAGGAGGCCCCTGAGACAGTCCAGCACATAACAGCAGGGTGCAAGATACTGGCAGGGAAAGCGTACATGGAACGACATAACCAAGTTGCAGGCATAGTGTACAGAAACATCTGTGCAGAATATGGACTGGAAACCCCGGGATCAAAGTGGGAAACACCCCCAAAGGTGGCGGAGAACGCCAGAGCTAAGATCCTGTGGGACTTCCAGATCCAGACAGACAAAATGGTAATGGCGAACCAACCAGACATTGTCGTAGTGGATAAACAACAGAGGAAAGCCGTTGTGATAGATGTAGCAATACCAAGCGACTGCAACATCAGGAAAAAGGAGCACGAGAAACTAGAGAAATACCAGGGCCTCAGGGAGGAACTGGAGAGGGCCTGGAAGGTGAAGACCACAGTGGTGCCTGTGGTCATCGGGGCCCTCGGGGCAGTCACCCCCAAACTGGACCAATGGCTACAACAGATCCCAGGAACAACATCAGACATCTCAGTCCAGAAATGTGCAGTCCTTGGCACAGCCAAGATACTGCGCAGAACCCTCAAGCTCCCAGGCCTCTGGTAGAGGACCCGAGCTCAGAGGATAAGAACCACCCGCGGTGGGTGAGAAGGGAATTTTTTATATATATATATATATATATATATATATATATATATATATATATATATATATATATATATATATATATATATATATATATATATATATATATATATAAACTAAAGCACAAATGTTTTTATTACATGACCAAACCATAAACATGCTTCCAGTGTGATTACTGTCCTGCAACCCGAGCAGCAGGACAGCAGCACCGTGGCCACTGCCCAGCAACAGCTGTCCACTGCTATTTATTGTAAGTGAAAAGTTGTGTTAGCAGCAGCGAATCCCCCTAAATCCCTTTAGTGTAACAGAAAACATCAGAGTGGCTGTGATCCGGCCAAGCAGAGGCTGAGCGCCGCTTCTCCAAAACATCTTAATGTGACAGACAGACAGCCAGCCAAAAAAGAAAAGAACTGTCGAAGCAAATTGTCACCATCTGACAAATGTTTTAATTCACTCAAATTAGCGTTTGATCCAGGAGCATCTCAACAAACTAAAATAAAATAAAAAGTTTATTTATTTTAGTAATTTGATTCAAAAATGGAACCTTTAGAGGGATTATTTACACAGAATGATATATTCACATATCTCCACACACTCTGCTTTTCTGTCTTCTGCTGATGGACTCTTATTGAAGCCTTCCCATTTAAAATGGAGAAAACCTTGAACATGATAAAACCACATTAGTGTCGAGTTTGTTCATTTATGTGAAAAACGGACCTCACCACACAGCTCCACCGTACAACAGAATGAAATCAATAACATAACTTTCTGCTTTGTGGCACTATTCTTCTGTTTGTTGTGTTTGTGTTTCCAGACGGTGAAGATGGAAGCATCTCTGCGATGGGGCTGAGTGTTCAGAGAGCTTCCCAATAGAAACGCTGATTAAAATCACATGTGCCTGATCCGGGGGAAGATACATGGGCTCAGGAATAATGGCTGACAGTGCGCAGCAGTTAATGACTGCTATACTCATGCATCAGTGTGACGTCCAAGAAAAGACATAAAAAAATTAAATGGTCAAATGTTAAAAAGCATATTTTTATTTTCAAAATTGATGGTTTAAAGTGGATTGAAAAACATTCACATCTGTTCAACTTTTGTTGTATTTTACTCACATTAAAATCTTGTATTTTATGTCAATGTTTTTGTTTATGATGCTTGAGACTGGGAGCACACTGTGTCTCAAAATATTTAGCTAAATTTGAAAATATGTATTTGAGTTAAAGTATGCAACAATACATTCATAGCTCTACTAGAGGGTTGAATTATTACCAGTGTAGTAGCAGTGGTAGCTGTCATGTGTTTCATCACAGAATGTTAATGTCATTACATTAAGAGACCGATCACAGCCCATCTGCCCAACGCTTCTATGAGCAGAAAGGATAATGAGAGATGTTTTATTGTGAAGGTTTGTCACATTGGTGAGAAATACATGTATAAATTATGAAGATAATCTTACTATCTCAATTCAGTTTATTTAAAAAGCACCAATTCACAGCAAATGTCATCTCAAGGCACTTAACAAAAAATAAAAAGACATTTCAATTCAACTCGTTTTGTCAGACTGCCCCAGGGCAGCTGAAGTTACTATCCAGTAGCTTGCCACCATCGACGTGACTGTAGTTTGAAGCGCTACAACTTACATGTTAGCATTATTTACCTAGCTGCTAGAGGAGACGGTTCTTCGAAACATGATCCATAGCAACAAACGTCCAAAATGTCACTAATGTCTGATATACTTTGCTGACTGAAATGTCCGGTCTGTATTTTCACTGCGTTCTCCTTGACATGTTTATGAGTAATCAAAAAACCCAAACATCTTAAAGTACAGTACTTTCATTTTTCCAGTTATAACTGTGCTAATATCTATCCTAATAAAGCTAGCTTAATCCTACCAAATTGGTAATTAACAGTTTAATTCCTGCTGCAAGATCACTTATTTCAAAGCTAATTTGTGATGCAGAGGAAAAATTACAGCACATCGTCTGAGAGTCATTCTACTGGCACTTACACCTGGCACGGCTAAAACATACGCTGTTCCACAGACAAACAGAAAGTCACATTTCTTCTTCTTAGCAGAAAACTCACAGAACCTGCATGATATCATGAATGAATTATGGATTTTGGAATACCCAGGTCCAAGTTTGGGCTCAGTTAAGCATGACTGCTAAGATTCCAAGTCCATGTCATTAGAAATTCCGCATGAAATTATTCCCCAAGTGGCAGTCAAGAGTGCAATGTAAATAGAAGAGAGATGGTAAGGGACAGAGAGATGGAGAGAGAGAGTGACACACAATTTTCAAGGGCATTGCTGAACAATTAACTTGCGGTTTTAGCTATCTACCCCATTAGTCTTGGAGGTTTGGAAACAGGCATTGATTTTGGATGTCAGCCACTCTCATTTTATGGAAATAGCACTAAATGGCAGGGAAACAAAAACAAATTGAATTTTCTGTGCTGCTACTTGTAATGTGAAATTAGATATGTGGCCATGTGTGACAGAACAAGCCAGTCAGGGAGACGGAGAGAACAATGATGGCAGGGTGGAGGAGAGCCACATGTCATGTACGTTTGGGTTAGCCCATCAAATAGGAACAGTCTGTCTGCAAGGTAAATTACAAAAATGCAGGTATATATATATATATATATATATATATATATATATATATATATATATATATATATATATATATATATATATATATATATATATATATATATATATATATATATATATACACGTGTATATATACTGTATATATATATATATATATATATATATATATATAGGGGTGTGTGGGTGTGGGCGTGTGTGTGTGTATGTTTCATATATACATTATCACATGAACAAACCTATTCACAAATTATTTTAAATGTGTTTATTTAATGGAAAGGCGGCAGTTATTAAATTGTTTTTTCAACATTAGCAGAATATTGACAAAGTTTTCCTCACATTTGTAGAGGAAACACAGCTAGTGACTGATGTACCTCTGACTGAAGACACTCAGTTGTTGTGTAACAGTTTCATAAAGACGATGTTCAGCGTTATCAGTAATTTTCTGAATTTTATGAAGAATCCTTCATGTGTTGGTGGATATTTCTGTGAAACTCTGAATTATTCACTTTGTTTCTGACCGTAACGTATATAGATCTAAGAAGAGAGGCTGTATTTGTTAGCCTCGGCTGTAGTTCTAAAACAATTTCTACTGTGTGTGTTGAATACATATTGAGGAATAGTTGGTGTATAAACTGTTGAAATAGGCAGTTAACATATAAAGGGGCTCCACTGTAATGGGGTGTCCTCATGTTTTCACATCAAATTTGCTGAGGACTGGGTAACTTTTAATGTTTTGATAAAGAAAATCCCAAAATTAAACAGGGTGTTTGCTGTTTTACTCAGAGTCGTATATGATATTTTTGTATTTTAGCTAAAACATTCCTTTGATTCCTCTCAGAGGCCTGATATCTGACAGAACCTGGAACATAAAAGGAAAAGCTTCCCCCTTTAAAGGAGCGACAGGCACATTTCAAGCTAAATGTGCTGCAGCTGCTGCAGTTTCTGCCAGTGTGATGTCTTATCTTTTCCATTTCACACCAGATCACCTTTTCCTTTCATGATGACAAACTGAAGGTGATAGTTCAGTCTACCTGGGCTTTACAGTTGAAAGCTGCGAACAGACAGCCCAGCTCATGAGCTCGGCTGCAGCGTGTGTATTAGTGGCAGCATAAACATAGTGTCTGCGTGACTGTGTCTCAGCAGACGTGAGGAACGGGAGCTGATGATGTCAGGGTTTGTCGGGGGGCCTCCGGTCCCTCCTCAGGCACCCAGCCTCTATGACTGAGGCTGCGGGGCGCTCTGCCAGTAACTGGCCTAATTCTGTCTCTCCATCTTCCTTTTCTCCTTTCGCCTGCCAGAATCGGCGACGCACGAATGAATATACATCACTTCCCTCCGCAGACAAGTACACGGGTGTGAAATCCGGAGCCGCTCAGACACAACGCAGGAGAAAGTCAAATACGGCGCTTTGCCGTTTTTCAGTGTGGGGTAATAACTGCAGCTTTGGGTGGACTGGGAAG
Organism: Xiphophorus maculatus; assembly: GCF_002775205.1. NCBI lineage: Eukaryota > Metazoa > Chordata > Actinopteri > Cyprinodontiformes > Poeciliidae > Xiphophorus > Xiphophorus maculatus. Next base: position 22,212,519 of record NC_036463.1, read on the forward strand.
GAGGCGGCAGGAGAGATTGAGAGAAGCTATGAATGGCTTTTGTCAGGAAGTGATCTGACAAACAATCATGTAAAACAATATTATATGCTAAATTTGTTTGCAGAGATTTCCTGCACATTGAAAGAATGTGTCAGACCATGTGTGTTTTGTTGGAGGAAGTAATTTTTCTATAACCAGTAGAAAAGGGGGAAATCCACTGAAAGTGGGGTTCTCTACTTACATATGCTAGAATTGTTTTAATTCATTTTAAGATTTGTGATATTCAATATTTTATGGTGGTTTTCATCTTATCACAGACATTTATCATATTCATGAAAATATTACATGATGAATCCATATTTGGAAAGGAATGGTGAGGAGAGCAGATTCGTCAGCCCAAGTGTTGAGCGCGCTTACTGCTAATCGCTAATGTGCTAATGGAAGAGCTAATTCTGTTACTAAGCTCAGTCATTGGATCGCCTACTGAGTTGTGAGAAGTATTTGCCCCCTTTCAGATTTCTTTGTGTCATTCACTGTTTTTTTTCCTGTACACTGCCAACAAATATTGATTTCATTTATTTAGGGGGAAAAAAAAAGTCCATGCAGACAAAAGCTGTAATTGTTAAATGTTACATTTTCTGTGATTAACTACATTTTTCTGGTTTAAGTGATTTCACCACAACTAGGCCTGATTACTGCCAGATATGCAGAAATCATCAACACCTTCTGTAAAAAACAACAAAAAAAACCAATAACTGTCAAACAGTATTGCAAACCAATACATGGTCCCATGATCGGAAGAAATTCAAGAAGTAGAAAAAGAGAAAGAAAGTCATTGATATCATCAATCTGTAAAGGCTTATTAAGTCACTTCTAAGTCTTTGGGACTCCAGTGTACTACAGTAAGAGCTGATATCCACCAAACATGAGAAAACATGGAACAAATGCAAATCTTCTCATGAGTGGAATAATTACTCCAACTCATTTGGGAAGCCAAAGCTGAAACCCAGAGGCAACATGTGAATCCCTGCAGCTGTCTGTCTAGTCTGGTGGACTTGTTCTTGACACACAACTTCATCCCAGGTGCACAAAGGATCATTATTACAGATCCTTCCTCCCAACAGCTGCAATAATTCATCATCATCCTCGCCATTGTTTTGTGATCTTTCTTAGAAGCATGTTGAGGTTTTGAAGCAAAGCATGGCTCCAGAGCACATCAGCAGGTCTGCTGACTGGATTAACTTCAGGAAAGCTTTATGGGAGGCCTGTTTAACATCCAGGTGTTTATCCTATTGGCATTCTGCGGCACAAATGTAAACAGACAAATCATCTCCTAAAACCCCCAGTGTTTTATAACAATTCTATAAAGAAGAATGGACTAACATTTTTCTATTTCCAAGTCTATAAAAGACACATAACAACCATTAAGGGTGCCACAACAACGTATGATGTTTAGGGGCAATTACTTTTTCACATTGGCTCAGGTTGCTTTGGATCTCACCGCTGACAATAAGCAGTGGAGCAAACTTTCACAGACAATTCATTCATGGATTTTCTTCTGTGGAACATAATTAAACTTTGTTCTATGATTTTTTTTATTGGAAAGAAAATCCTGCTTGGAAAACTGAAATGTCCAGGCACAATGCTACTTGACAGGCTATTAGCCGGCCAGTCCAGGAATCCATTCATTTTCCTAGGTACTGATTGTTGCAGGAGCCAGAATAAGGAAGACTAGCTTCTTCTCTAATGCGAAGAACATTTGAACTGTGTGTATCAACGCACATTAACCCTTGATGACCTAAGTTTCAAATGTCTGTTTTTGCTTATTTTAATTGTACGCAGTTCTTTAATATATATTTGCCCATTTATACATAACAACTAGGACTTTCAATATATATCAAGTTATTTTCACAATTTATTGTCTATTAAAAGTGTGCCCCTCAGTTTAATTTCACTCCTTGCTACGGCACGGGTGAAATTACTGTAATAACTCTATATTGGTTGAAAAGCACAATGGCTCCCCTTTCAGAAACCGTTGGAATTTTTCAGATAGCGCAACATGTGGCAGAATTACGGTACTGCAAATTTGACTGGATCGTCAGCGCTATGTACAGTCTGGAGGGGTTCAAGTATATTTTATGTTTTAACTATTAAAACAGGCATTTATAAGATTTCTTTAGTGGGGGTATCAAGTATTTGTTTCAAGATATTGGCAAGAGGAACAAAAGTGAGATTCAACATTAACGTAAACACATTAACAAGAAGAGAATATTATGGCCTTCCATATGTGTTTAATGACTGTTTTAGACAGCGCAAGGAAGCAGCAATAGCTGTAAAAACTGTTGCAGGGTGGAGGAGAACATATAGACAACTCCAAGCCGACATGCAAACAGGAAGTGTGTTCCTTTGTCGGTGTCGGTGCTACCCACCGCCACACACACTGCTCCTCAAGGACAAGAAAAAGAGCAAACTTGAATGACTGTAATCAATTTGGCCCTTAACACAGAAACAAGCTTTGAGGAAAGTGTGTCAGCTTTAGTAACGGGGCAGCGCTGCTTGAATACATCAGAGGTAGCTGTCAGCCGGCCTGTCAGACACTCACAGTTAAGAGTGATCCATCCATATGCAGGCCTTCTGCTGCTGGTAGCTGACATGTCAGTCAAGCTGCCTGCTTTGTCAGAGCCACTGTTATGAAAAGCCTGAGTCCCACTTTGACCAAACAAAATGTGGCATACTGTAAAAAGACCTTGCAGGACTGAATAATCAGCATCATGGGGACTGTGAGGAACTGGGAGAATCCAGGAAATGACAAGGTCACACAACCCCAGTATGAAAGTAACGTCCTCTGCTCTGTTTCAGGAATGTCCTATATTTGAGAGTTGATTGGGTGCTGCTTTCAAGGTGTCAAGACAATCAATTAATTAGCAATGCCCTGCTGCGAAGCTGCACTTTTGACTACTTGACTGTGATACATTATATCTGTATATGAAGGCTTAACTGCCCTTTTGAACGTTTTGCAATGTAACCTTTTGGTCAGGCCGGCTTTTAAGGGAAGAGCTACTGTTTTTTAAGTCCAGTTTTCTTCCATTTAGCTGTTTTTTTTGGGGGGTGGGGGGTATTTTTGTATTTTTTTGTTGTTGTTGGTTTTTATATTTTGGTTTTCTTGGAATTTGATATGTTAAAAAAGAATAAATTATTTTAGGATGGTTTTGTTTGCTATGTTGCCCTCAGCTCTCCCTGAAACTGTCTTTAGAAATGAAAGCAGAAAAATGGCAGAAAATAAACATCTTAAATGCTACTCTCTGGAGTTATGCTAGTCCTGTATATGCCTAAACCCTACCAGTAACAGGTTTTAGATAGGTTACAGTTTCTGGCTGGATTATTTATGTCTCTGTCTATTTATCTTAAGTTAAACTTCCTACACAGATCCACTCAATTCTTAACTCCTTTTACAGCTCTGTCTGAGATTTCTCCCATTGAACTTGATCTCTTTAGTTTAGTACTGGACCAATAAGAGAACAGAGGAAGGAGTTGTGAACGATGACTTTTGTTTCTGCTCTGTTTAAGAATAGAAGTCTACCTGTAGTTTTAGCGATGTCTGTGGAGAAGGTAAACAAACCCATTCAGTCCGTGTTGATTACACTTTCAAATATTGAGCAATTAAAGTCAGAGCGTGAGGAATATATAAGACCTTTTATTGCTGGTAAGATGTTGGAGCCCTGCTACCTACAGGGTTGTTTACAGTACTCACTTTCTAGTAAGCTTCATGAAGCTTCCACATTACATATTACAGCCAAATGTTAGCGATTGGGTAAAATCATAATTCTTCAACCTTTCACCAGGGTTTGAAATACAAATCTTCTGTGTCAAAGTCCTGCTAAGATATTGACATTGCTCAACACACACTGTTGATGACACATGATTGGTTCCCCAAAGCGGTGGAAGTGGGGTTGTCACTCAAAGCACCAAAATTTTAAAGCACCTGAACAGAACCAGTTTAAGAACAAGAGTTACTTCAGTGGAATCTCTCTGCTGGATTATTTTCTTAAAAGACCATCTGTCTGCAGGCCATGTATTGCCCTGTAATGTGCTGGAATTTGCAAGCACAGGGAGTAAAACATGCAAAAATAGAGAGAAAAATTGCCAAAAACCAATTTAAAAAAACTAGAGGAAAGTCTTGGGAATTAATTACCATGACCACATCAAACATTGAACATTTTTTCAACCAATTCATGCGAATTTTGAGCAAACCTTTAAAATGTCACAAAAAAAGTGAATTAGCCATGTTTTCCTCTACTGGCCTGGTTTCAATTAAACAGAATACAAAAAGCTTAACTTTGTCAGATATTGATGCTGCATGACTATAATAAACAGGAAGTAGAAGTCGCAAACTAGAATGAAACCCACATACCTGAAAAATGAGGAGAGGTTTTCAGTAATCTGCTGTTTGTCAACTAATAGTGGCAATGCTACATATTGTCCGAAGACGTAGAGAAAGAAGTGTAATTCTAATGATTCATGATCAGTCATGTGAGGTACTTCAGAACTCTTTTCGCTCCATCTCTTCATTAGCACATTAACTTTTTAAGAAAAAGCCAAAAATCACCTCAAGCAAGAGTAAAGGTTTTTGTTTTGCAAAATGTGATTTTGAGTTTTATCATTCCCATCAATCTTTTCTAATTCCATATTTTAAAATGATCCAACCTGATCCAACATGTTTTACTGACAGAATTCAAATAAGTATTTATTAGAGTGATGATGATGTCGCCCCGTTCTTTGACTCAGGACTCCTGATTCATTTTAAATATTACCATCTTTAAAGTTTTACTTTCAACTCAGAAGAGCACTAAGAGCCCTAAACCAATTAGTTATTACAAGGATGCAAAGTGGTTAATGTCTGCTTAAAGCACATTATACAGCAACAAGACAGGAAAAAAATTCACAGCTTCCCTTGAAGAAAAAGAACATCTTCAAGGTTAGCAGCCATGATAATGAGTGCATCAGGCTTTTAGGTGAGCACTTCATGAATTAAGACTGAAGCAATGTGTGAGCCAGAAACGGGAAAACCTGGAGTGAGAGCTTAAACTCAAACAGAAGCTAAGATTTCAGAAAAACCTTTACTCTTTAAAACACCAGCTTTGAGTGAGAGCAGCCATTGATTGGCTACTGTCCCGAATAAGATTTTCCCCCAAAATAACTACAAAACCAATTTAAATAAGCTTTACTTAAGAAAATATACTTTATTAGTAACAAATATTGCAGCCGTGTTTAATAGTTTGGAATAAAATAAATACAACTAAACAATAAGGAGGCCAAATTAACTTGAGCAACATCAGCAAAATCAAAGGTGGATGAGAAGGAACATCTGGACTCCAAGGGAACCCAAGAGCTGGCCATAGTACCAATGAGAGTGGAAGAAGAGCAAGTCTTCAGAACCTGGATTACATGAGAAGTAACTTGTCTTCATCTCAGGCACCTCCGGATCCTTACTGAAAGGAAAAACATGAAAACTCCTTTAGATTCCATTTAAAATAGGAGGTTATGATATTTATCATCACACTCTAATTATTCAGTTAAATCTGTTGCCTAAACTCAGCTGATTTGGTATCCAACTTGAATGTTCCTTCCTGCTTGTGGTAGATCCATGTGGAAGGGGGTTACTGTTGTTTTAAGGCTCTCGCGCCAAGTTTTCTTCCAAGAGGGGGTTGACTCCAGATGTTGTTCACATCTACAGCTTTACTCCATCCAAGTATTTGAATCGCTCTTGGTGTGACCCCCACCCCTATTCTGAAGGCATGTTGCCATGGGTGACCATGCCAAAGGTCAAAGTCCCAGGCAACTCAGAGCTCAGGATCGTGGGGGTACTCAAACCCCTCCACCACGTTAAGGTGGCGATTCTAAGGAGGGGAGGAAACCAGCAGATTGCATCAAAGCTTCACTTTAATGCAATCCCCCGTCCTGAACAAGCACGGGGCGACAGTGGAGAGAAAAGCCCTTTTTACCAGGACAAAGCTCTGGCAGAACCAGGCTCAGGACGGGCAGCCATCTGCCTTGACTGGCTGGGGTTGGAGAGGACAGGAAAGAGAGACAAACATGAACACTGGGTAGGAAGATCTGCAATCTGAAAAATAAAAAAACATTGAGAGGATGTAGTCATGATGTTAGCTGATGTACTAACATCCAGCTAACATCCAGCTGGATCTCAGTTGGATGTCAGCTGACACAAGAGTCATCAAGGAAATAACAACAATGGGAACAACAATGACATAAAGCAGAAAACATATTTCTATTAACTACATCATTACACTTATCTACTTACACATACATACAAATACATCAAAAAACTTACATGCACATATAAAACCAATCACATCCAAATATATTGAAACATGCATAAAAAAGTTATTGTGCCTACATTAATGTTGGTGGTATGAATGCGTGTTTTTTGTTTGTGCGTGTGCACAGAAGAGAGGATTCAAGACTTAACTCAACCTATCACAGATACTTTTTGGACTATGGAAGTGAACTACAGTACCTAGGAAACCTGCAAACGGACAGACAAGGCATGCAGGCTTTGACCCCTGACCTGTGTCGCTACAAGGAGCTAACCATCTTTCACCCATTTTATTAGCATAAGACAATTGGACCAGAGGTGAGTGAACATCAACAACAACCCCCCCCCCCCCCCCCCCCACCACCACCACTTCCACATGATTGATGTTGACCCCTCCTCCACCCCCACATGACCTACCTCACCTACCATTCAAGCAGCAACACTGGAAGCAGTTTCAACCCAGTATGGAACTTTGATAAAAGATAGCACAATTAAAACCATGTAACAAGTTGAGTGTTGCAATCCTTCCAACATGGCCAATATGATGTGGACGTCCGCCAGGTTAATACACCACCATGAACAAATCATTCATCCATTCTCTGTTCCGGCCCAATCCAGTTTAATATCAAAGAGCTGTGCAATGGGTGCAAAATGGGGACATCCGTGACAATCAAGGCACCATAGAGACCAATCACAGAAAAACATACTTACACTAGCATGATGTACAAGTTTCATGTAACCGAATATGGATGGGTTTTTTTTAGATTAGAGGGAAAAAAACCGGTGCACCCGGAGAAAACCACAGAAATTACAAGCTATTGTAGAATGGATGATTTCTAGAATTGAGGAGGAAGCCAAAGTAAATACAAAGTAAACGTCCCAATGAAAATTATAGATGTAGTTTCAACAAGAGCACTCAGAGAAAAGCAAAAGTCACAAATTAACCGTATGAATATTGTTTCCACAAGAAGAAGACAGGCTGCTGGAGACTGGGACCAGACCCCCTCTCAAACCTGCAAGGAAGGAAGGAAGAAGCGATCGAAGGAAGGAATGAGAGAAGAAAGGAAGGATTGTTTAGCTTTAACAATATCACCCACCCCCAACATCAAAAAGGTTATAATTTGAAAGTGAAGCATTCAGTAGATGTATGTATGTGTCCATAAACATATGTGCGTGTGCGTGTGTGTGTCTTTTGGTGTGTGTAAGCTACGAAAACCACGGGTGGCCCAGCAGCTGTTCCAGTGTGGGACGATCCACAGGATCAACCATTAGACACTTTGTCAGAACATCCTGGCAGTCTGGAGGGTCAGAGGTCAAACAGCAACAATGAACCGAGGCAGAGGAACAAAACAGAACGACACAGAACAGATTTTCTTTTGGTGCTGTGAGCTATGCTGATAAGTTTGTCTCACTCTTGGAGAGCCTTTTGCTGATCTTAAGCTTGTTTTTCAGGAAGCTGTGGCTGTTGAACCGCATCATGTGGACCACCTCGAAAAGCACCACACCCAGCTGCCACACTGTTGTGGGTTCAGCACAGTAGTTGTTGTGCATGAACCAGTCCAGTGGGAGGTGTTCAGGAGTCCCTTGAAGGAGTGTAAGAATAAGACAATCAGTAAGACGAAACAGCATTAACAAATGAGAAAGGACCGGGTTCTATGGTCCAATCGTACCACACAGTAGTTCATGTTTTCTTCTGTCATCAAAGCAGCTTAAACCAAAGTCTATCAGATAGACTTGTAGGCCTTCTGCGGTGGTCTCAATCAGGGTATTTTCCACCTTAATGTCCCTGTGGAAGATGTTTACATTCTGAAGGTAGAGCGCTGCTTCTACTAGCTGTTTCAGTATGATCTAAAGGAAAACATCACATGGTCAAGAATAGCAGAGATACAGGTATAAGATACAATGCCTTGTCTTCAGAATCTGTTGAGTCTGTTTTTTCTTCACATTTTGTCTCATTACAACTACAAAATTCAGTGTACAGTACATGGTTCTCTGGGAGACAACATTGTCTTCATTAACAGCTGCAAGTCTTCCTGTGTATGCATAATAGCAACTCAAAGCTTTGCTTACTCTTCTTTGGCATCTGATGTATCAAACATTGCTCTTTGAAATGTTCAAAGAGCAAAGAGTTGAAATATTTTATAGCCCAACCCTCTAAGGTACACCAAAATTCCATCCAGCAGCTTACCTTGGCCTCCTTCTCATTTAGACAGCCTCCACACTCTTTAAGATAGACCAGAAGGTCCTCAGCAAACATGGGCCGCTCCATCACTAAAATCAGCTCCTGATCCAGATCGTACCAGTCCAGCAGGGACACCATGGCCAACTGCGGCATTGTTGCAGTCCTCAGCTTCAACATGATTACAGCCTCCATGGCCAGCTCTCTGCCGTTCTCATCCTGAAACATCCCAGCAAACATGAGAACCCCACCATCAGAATCAGAGTGGCTTTACTGGCTAAAACTGCACATAAACAAATGATCTAACTTTGATGTTCAAGTGTTCAAAGCAAACTTTAAGAGAAATATAAATCATGTACATGTATTTGTAGCCAACATTTTAGATAGATAGTTAAACACACAGATGGTTTGATGTGACAGAGAAAAACTGCTTATATGGTATGGTGTTCATTGTGTTCATCGGAGAAAAAAAAAACTCTCTGCTGTCTGGTTATTGCAAAAAGTGTTCTGTAGCACCAACCAAGGTGAAAGTTTACTCCAAACTCTCTGTGTCCAGAATGTGTGGGATCTACGGAGATGTTAACTGCCCTTTGCATCTGTAATCCACTAAGAAGAAGAAACACTGCTATATGTTGTTGCTCACATACCTTATGTTTGATGACCACGTTGTCTTTCGGGATGTGTTTGATAGCCACCTATAAGATAGCAACAAGACTTTAGTTAGCATGTTAAAGAGGCAATATTCTTAAAGAGATATTTCGTACTTTCTAATGTTAGATTCTGTAAAGCTATCAGCAGTAGTTTTCTAAACAACATATTAAAACACTGAAGTTAAAGTTGGTTGAGGTTGTTGTCTATGTCAATCCACCTCAGCTGTGACTAAATTGTATCAGCTGACTCTGAGATTACCCGGATGCTAACTACAAGACTCAGAAACAGTTCAGAACCTACAAACTTTGATGCCTTTGGTGTCACTAAAAATAACAAAATCTAACAAAAATAACTCATCAGTCCACAAGAGTGGACTAATCAGGCAGATTGATAAAGATGGGCAACCATCTTTTTTTGGCAGAGAAAATAATGAACATAATAACAATCTATCGTGAAACTGTACATGGTTAATGTCCATAAAAATAAAATTGTATCCCACACATGTGAACATTTTCAGTTTGAGTCATTTCTATTGGCTAAAATCAGCTAAAAAAGACAGTCAGTCTGACTAGCTGTTAGCCTTCCACCGCTTTGAGGACCTTATGTCTTCTCTACAAATGTTGACCCTTACTGACTTAAATAAAAATATGAAGCAAGTGAACCTATGAATGTGTGTTTGCGTGTCTGTGTCTACCACTTACAGGCAATTTACCCTCGACCCGATATCCAGCAAACACAGATCCAAAACCTCCATCTCCAAGCTGATGAAGCTCGACATACTTTTCCTGGAATTCGCCTAAAGTTTCACACAGCATCAGAATAAAATTCTATTCACTAATGGTACTTCAGATATCATTATTACCAACCTTACTTCTGTCTCGTGAATGCGTCTGTTACCAGTCTATCACTACTTAACTCTGACCTCTTTGGGAATCCATTCTTTCTTCACCCATCTTCATCTTCTTCCTCTTCAGTGGTTTCTCAAAGTCCTCTGCCGGTACTGGACTGGAGCTGGATTCTAACAATGAGGGTAACCCAAAGAAATAACGTTAGCCTTTTAACATTTAGGTACCAAAAGAGAACAATGTCCAGATTGAAACATAAGGCTCAGGCTGTTTTTTACACATTTGTTCCATTTTCAGCTGGTGTGGTTCACTTCCACACTGCACTGAGTCAAACTAACTTTGAGCAACCTGTCCATTCCTCACCTGTGGTGGCGCTGCACCAAGAGCCACTGAAAGAAACGTCACTGAACACAACTTTTTTCTTCACAAAATATAAACAAAACTGGAGTTGAGTCAGATTTCTCTGACTCTGAGATTTCTCATGGTCATCGGTAAATGTCCACAAGCCATTTCTCCTGCCAGCACTAGACTCGTAAGTATTTATTGGTTGAATGCACTGCTTCCTGCTTTTGGAGTGGTCTCTGGTCTGCTTGGTGTTCATATAGTACATTCAAACCACACCAAAGTTCACTTCAACCAAACCAAGGTTTGTAGGTGGATCAAAGTTTGATTACGCATTCACACCTCCCCAAATGAACCGGACTTTGTACGCAATCGAACTGGAATTGGATTGAAGCAGACTGAACAGGGCTGGTGTGGACATGCCCTTAAACAGGCTCAGAAAGTTATCCTTACCTGCTGAACTTCTTGACATGTTAAGATCACTAACTTCAATATATCTAATTAGATTTTTCTTCTGATGCACAATACAAGGAAGGGCATAAACTTAAAATGAATTTTGGTGTGTGTATTCATGTACAGCTGCATATCACATAAAATCAAAATAAAAAAAATCAAAGTTTTTTATTCTAATGTAAAACGTGTTTAATGGGTGTGAATGCATTTACAAAATACTGTAGTTTATTCTTTGCGATATTTTTACTCTCTTTAACTGTAACATGCTGAAGTTAACGGTTATCTTTAGTCAGAGGCTTCTTTAAATATGCTGTGATACGGGCTGCTACCGTAAATCTTTCCTACCAACAGCCATTGCATTAATTAACTTGTGTTAATTCATGTTGAATTAACATGAGTTACAACATTTAATTTCACTTTCGGATCAATAGAGTAATTTTGAATTTGTGTGAATCCTAATAATCATGCTGAGGATCTGGTGTGAACTAAAAATAGCTTCATCATAGCGGCCAACCTGAGCTGATGTCCCAGGAGATTGGAGGCTCTTTGGTCAGGACCCGCTGCAGGAGACCCTTCTTCTTCTTCTTGGCTGGTGGTGAAGATTCCTCTGCCTCCTTTGTGGCTTTACTCCTCAGTCTCATCATGGTTCTGATTGGGACCTGGCATCTTGTGGAGGCTCCAGCCATCTGAGAGACCATGATCCGTCTTCTGGGGGTCTCATCTGCAGCCTTTTTCCTTTTCCTTGGTCTGCTGTCCTCAGCAGACTTTGTGTTTGGTGACATCACGCTGCTGTTGCGCTCTAAAGTGAGAGAGATCTCAGGAAAATAATGTGCTTTTCTTTTTTTGTAATTAGTCAAAAATGTAGTATTTATATCACCTCACATAAATTCAATGTGAGGTATTTATGTGATCAGAGGGATCAGGACACAAACTGTTTATTACACAAACTGTTGAATAAGTTAAACCTTCAAACTGTTGAATGTTTAACTTATTTTCACCAAGACGCATGCTTCTGGGTGAAACTATCACAGACTCACACATCCCAATGTTCCCAACAGTAAACACGTCAGCAGCAGAAATACTTTATGATAAAAACTCTAAATATTTTAAGTACATAGTAATGTGGATGTAAGTAATGTGGATTTAATAAAAACTATTAAACTGAAACATGAACCATTTGCTGTTCATTTTTACTGAAACTCATGAACTCAGTTACCTCGTCGTCTCCTGAGGGCCAGCATTTTTCCTTTCCTTTTATGTTCTTTGACCATTTTTTTTTGTAGACTTCAGTGTCGATCTCCACCTACAAGTGTTGGCAGTTTTATCTCTCGTAGTCTCACTCTATTAGAGATTCCAGACAGACTGAACTCAAATTGATTGTTGGGTTCTGACACCAACCAGTGTGACATCAAAAATAACATTCCAAATTTTGGTCATAAATGTTAGAATGGAGGTGATGTTGCCTAGCAGCCCTCTGAATTTAAAAAATTAAATAAATAAGTAATAAAAAAATATCCCCAAAATCAAATATTCAGTGCCAGATTTTGAGTGATGAATCCCAAATGTTGGAGCCACACAGAGATCTTATTTATCTTTTATTTGCTGCAAAAACTAAAAAGAGCTTAAACAACTGTTTTTGACTTTATTTAAAACTAAATAAATCACAATTGTTTTGCTCATTTTGAATTATGATTCTAAGTTTTTTCATAACCTTTAAAAATTAGATTTAGGAAGAATGTAATATCTGGCTATATCAAAGCATTACACAGCATTGTATTTGATTTTCAAAATACTATTTCACTCCTTCTGTTGTGTTTTTTGTTTTTTTTATGCCTGTAGCTCAATGATTTTTTTTATTTCATATTTTATCATAACTGTTCAGTGTGTGGCAGTCTGAACAGCAGGTTGACCAGGGAGGCACATATGAAGGATTTAATGATTGGAATCTGTCAATGAAGGATTTCCACCACAGATAAGCGTCTCTTAGTTTTTTTATGTGTCCTGTTGCGGCATTTTAGACATGCTATATGAAGAAGCTAGCTAACTCCTTGTGTCAAGCCATATTTACTCATATTCACTCTATCAAAAAGGGGATTCTAAAGCCTGATTTATACTTGATGCACCACGTGGAGGCTCACGGTCAAATTCCGTAATTTCAGCAACAACAGTGCTCAATCCCGTATGCCCCCCCAAAGCAAATTTTCCTCACTGCATGCCTATGAAATTTTGTAATTATGTGGACAGTTCCATGTGGAAAAACATGGCAGACGAGCTTGATTTAGTGGAGGTTCCCAAAGACAGTCGACTTTATGATTCCGCCGGTAACGACTGCCATGCTCACAGGTATCACAATGTTGCTGACAACTGTATTTTTTACTACTAAACATGTAGTTTAGTAGTGTAGTGCTCTTGCCATTGTTGCCTCATACTGACCCCTAGAGTCTAGCAGAATGTGGGCCACAATTCGGACAATCCGCACAGAATAGAAATGCTGCAAACATTTATTCTGTAAATCTACTGTGCGCGTGGAATGTACTTGCATCAAGTGTAAAATAACCTTAACCTTCTTAGGCATAACTCTTGTCTAAGAAAGACAGAATCTCTCATCAAAGGCATGAAAACTTGATAGACGGTAAGGAGAGGAATCTTCCTACATGAACTATTTAGTAAAATTATAATTAATTGAATAGGTTTGTAGATATTGTAAGAAAAGCTACAATATTTTATGGTCCAGGTTGATTGGTTTCAAGATTCTCCTTAGATGTGTGTGTACATGATCCAGTCTGTCTCTGTGTTGCCCTGTGATGGATTGGCGACCTCTCCAGGTGACCCCACTTCCCACCCATAGACCCGTAGGCACCAGCACCCCTCCTCACCTCACTAGGGATAAGCATGTAAGATAAGTGGTGCCCAAAGTTGGTCCTGGAGGGCCGGCATCCTGCATGTATTAGTTCTCTCCCTGGTGGTGGTAACAATCTTTTTCAGTTTCATCTGTTGTCAGTGTTCTTCTTAGGCCTTCTAATGAGCGTTAAACAAGGGAGAGAAATTAAACATGCAGGATGCCGGCCCTCCAGGATCCACTTTGGACACCACTGGTGTATGATAATGAATGGAACATTAGTAATTTCAGCCACTTTTCTAATTTATCATTCAGGAAGTTATGGCCAGCTATGTTGTATGTAGCACTGAAACCCAGTAAAACCAAAACAAAAATGTTTTGATGTCTCGTAATCAAGACCTTTTGAACGTTTGCAGGCATTAGGCAGGCAGGGAGGGGAAAGTCAAGTTCACTTATAAAGTCCAGGGATACATACAAGATAACAGCTACACACAGACCGGTGTGTGTAGCTGACTAACAAATGTGTTCAGGTATACTATACAAATTTTCACCATTAGAATTTAATGTCTAATTCTGCTGAGCTATAGGGCCGCCATACACAAGTATGTGCAGGACTATTTAAAAATTTACAACTGCCTTTTTCTTTCCTCAGGGGTTGGACTAGAAGTGCTTTCATATGACATCTCTGGCTTTCACACATCACACAGATAAAGGCTTTCTGCTTTGATCACATGGGATTTCTGAAGGGAGAGTCTGGGGTCCTGTGGGGCCTGTTGGAGGGGCATCTTTTTTTTTCTTCTCAATGCTTTGGTCTTTGCTCCCCCATTTTATAAAATAATCAGTTGAATACAATCCAAGATCCAGTTTACATCCAGTATATTGGAACATTTTCAGAGGACCGTTGGTTTATGAAGCTAACAAGAAAGGCTTGTAAAAGACAACAACCCATTACACACTAATAGTGCTTACTGACAAGCAACAAGTGTGACAGACAAGAAATATAAGATCCTAAAATAACTTCAAATTTTGCATTTAATTGATGATCACATACATCTTAGCTTATGTGTCAGTCCTCTAGGATTTCTTCCTATTTCATAAAGACATGACTTTCTGATGCTGTTCATCTTCTGCTTGTTGGGCTTTAGACTCATCGTTTGTTCTCGAACTTCTCATACATCTAAGAATACTGAAATAAGTTGAAAAACAACAACTTACTATTTGATTGTAGTTCTAATTTAGAAATTAAGACTATTGTGCAGTATTAAGACTACTGTATGTCAATCATTTTTCTTGAAGTTTTGTTAGAAAAAGAAAACTGTTAGCATGCCTGACCACCATGCTAGTTGTTAGCCTAGCTAACAATAATAATGCTAGCCTATCCAAGGTAATAGACAGCAGAAGCAGAAGACAAACCAATGGGTGACCAGCCGAAACATGCTAGCTGTTAGCCTAGCCAGTGCTAACAAGGGAGGAGTACTCTCCTTATTTTCCAATGATTAGTTGCTAGTTAGTGTCGATAATCAAATATGTAGCTGACTTTATTGTTGGGTGTGTAATAAACATAATTTTGTCACCATTACTGCACTATGAAAAAATACACAGATAATCTGTGGACACCCTTCAGAAAGCCTTCAGAACAAACTGTCAATAGAAGACAAATTAAGATTGATTTATATATTTTGCACAGAACTCTTGGTCCAAATCAGCATCAGCAGAATTCATTTACTGTGGGTACTGTAATAAGTAAGTACTGCAGTTATATAAGTTCTGTACTTTATAAGCTTACATAAACTTTGCAAACATGCCTTTAACCTTCAGACTGAATACAACAGAAACCGTTATATAACTCTGCAACACGATGCACTTGCAGAGGAAAGGCGCTTCTCCGGTCTACACAAAGGGACACGTCTCAAGAAAGGACATCATAAGAAAAAGAAGTGGACCTTTAATAGTTGAATGGTTTGTGCTGCTGTTTCAAAGCTACGAAAGTTTTCTGTTTGGTTCCGATCCCTCTCTGAACTGGTTTTCTTCAGACTGATTTTATCTGAACTTTATGGAAGTGCACCATTTAATACTTCATAGCCAATGTCTGAACTTTCATTCCCTAAAAGATGATCCTACCAATATAGACGAGTACATTTTTTGAAAGATAGTTTTTGGCAATTCATTGACAATTACCAGACAGGAAATGGACAGTAAAGGAAGGGGGGAAGACATGCAGCAATGGTCTCAAACCCAGGAATAAAACCCCAGGCAGCCGCATTAAGAAGTCAATGTTAAAAAACAAAATGTATTACAAAGTAAAGTCAACCTGATTAGAGGTTTTAAGAATAGAATAGAATAGAATAGAATAGAATAGAATAGAATAGAATAGAATAGAATAGAATAGAATAGAATAGAATAGAAGTACTTTATTCATCCCAGCAGGGAAATTACTTCGCAGTTACAGCATAGAGACAAGACAAGAGACACGACACAATAACAACGTCCGGGTGTTGAGTTTGGAGTTTGGCTGTGGTAGAGCTGATGACGTCACAGGCCACCGCTGCATCAGCCGATGGGGGAATGCAAACAGCGATCAAAATGGTGGACGTAAACTCCCTCAGCAAATAATACGGCCGCATTCCCACAGCCAGAAGTTCAATGTCCGGGCTACAAATCTGTTCTTTCACGTTAACATGACCGGGATTACACCACCTCTCACTCACATAAAGTGCAATCCCGCCGCCCTTCTTCTTCCGACTCTTGGAGAGGAAAATCCAGGGACCTCCACGCTGCAGTCCGGAATAAGCGAGTGCAGCCAGGTTTCCGTGAAGCAGAAGATACTGCACTCCATGTACTCCTTCTGGGTCCTACACGCTGGTTTGTGCCGTCTCCTCTTCTCCCTCCGTTTAACTCCAGACCTGCAGCCCCGGCGTCCCCTCCGCAAAGTAACTTAATTGTGCTGTCTTTATTATTTTTAAGTTTAGCATGTATATTGTAATATTTCTATTTTCCTCTGTAGATTTAATTTACCCTTTTATGGAAAAAAAACTGCCAAGATTTTCCAATCCAACATGTTCTGTGACAGATGTAATGGGGCTCTTTAAAGGTATAGAACCTCATTCTGTTTATAGGTAGCATTTCCTTTCTGAAGGCTTCTTAAAGATTTTCAGGTTTAATTTGAAAGACCTAACTGAAATCAAATTGTACTAAGGAACAACTTTCTCACTGAAGGAGTCTACATGAAAATGTTTGAGCTACGTCTGTCGAAGAGGCAGACTGTGAAAGTGCATGGCTGCTTCCAGGAGGCGCATTTTCTTCCAACAGGAACTTGACTTGAGAAGCGTTTTGCTAGCAGTGCAGAATCATTTCTTCCAAAACACCCAGATAAAAAGAAAAAAAAAACACAGTGAAGGATTTCTTTTTCTTTTCGTCCTCCAAAACATAATGAGTCACCCTCTGCATTGTTGCACCCACAACCAACAAACACTGAGGAAGGTATAATGATGTATATGTTTGCCAAACCAAACAGGACTGTCACGAATCGAGAACATGATTCCTTTTACAAGCGCCTCTTTTTGTCTTTATGAAGCCCTCATCTCTGCAATCCCACTGAACAGATTTATTTTATGCAACTCTAGTACTTTATTGAAAAAAAATTATGCGATAAAATGAAATAGCACTTATAGAACAGGATCGGTCTCATAACCCCTAATAGAAAAGGCTTTATGCTTGTGTGCATGACAAATCCAGTAGAAAAGACAAAAGAAAACATCTTCCAATGGACTCCATGTTTTCCAGGAACTGAAGAAAGTGAAGAGTTCATGATTTCTGGTTCATTGTCAGGAGGTGAGCTATGCAGCGCTGAAACATCCTCTTATCATGCTCCCTGTGGTGAATCTAAAACATTGGGTAAATATATTTTAACATACATAAATATTTTTGCTTATTCTGACGTCCAGCAGTTACTGCACACATACTAAGAGATGGGTTCTCCAAAGGCATCCTTGAGGTTTAATAGCTAAGTAAAGCAAAGATAATACAATGTAGAATTCCAATGAATAACTTTTAAATGAATTTTTATTTCTCTGTAGTCTATAGTCAGGCTATGTGTGACTGCTTGCTGCTTTTTACAGCAAAATTAACAAAATAAAACAAAAACAATGGACCACTTGTGTCCTTCATCCAAACCTAATTCACCAGGAAGGAAAAAAAGCAAACAATTTCATTTAATCTAGAACATTATTCGGCTGCAGTCGGTTGGAGCAGCACAAAATGCTCCAGGAGTTTTATCCAGGTGAGGAGGCATGTAGAGAAACAGCTGGAAATTGGTTTAATATGCTGAGATAGCCCCGGACATTATTGGAACTGAAAGTCTCATTTGCTGAACTTATTACGTTGTGGAAGCTGTTTGTTGCCAGTTAACATAACATTCTCACAGAGTGGCTATCGTTTTTTTAACGAAGCACTGAATTGCGGAATCCAGTGCAAACACTGGAACTTTTTCTCCTGCTTAATCTGAAGTCAATCCCAGCAGTCACCAGTAGGGGGTCCAAAGAGATGTCGTGATTTTAAGTAGCCACAGTATTTCTGGCCAGAATGAAATGTGTCTCTTTACAAGTTAATGGCAGCAACTCTGTCTGGTGAAGTAAGAACATGCCACTGCTCTGGGTGCTGAATATTGAAACACCCTGTATTTGAGACTCTTATTTTGAATTACGAAAAGGAAGTATGACAACAGGCCAATAAAGACGTGTCAGCCTGTTGATCTACGCTTTGCTTCTTTCACAGGTCTGGGCTCTCGGCTGTTCAGAAAATATTTCTTCCTGTGGAAGCATGAAGTCTGTTGAAGTTTTACATTTTAGAAACTTTTCTTAGAAAGATTAAGAAATGCAACACATGAATCAGTTTGTTCAAGTGACAAGTCATTAAAACACACGCCACGCCATCATTCTCCAGCTACATTCTGTCTTCGTCTTCATTGTTTGCACCAGTGGCAACATACGGTTGTTGATCATGTGACCCGTGAAGTGAAAAAAGTGTTTCCATGGAGGTTTTGTAAAACAAAACACTTGCGTTATCAAAAAACATGTTTTTGTGAAATTGGGGTGTTTCCATTAGGCAAAATTACTTTAGAAATGTCAAATTGCACAATTATATGGTGAATAGAAACGCATCTTATGTCATTGTATTCTAATATTTTATATCATGAGATTCTGTACTGCTGAACATGTTTTTTTCAAATGTTCACATGAAATTTTTACTAGTCGCTATAGCTACCAGTGTTATTATTCAGCATCTTGTTTCCTCTCAGATGGATGCTAGCCTCTCCACTACAGTGCAGCAGTCACAGCAGAGAAAGCCTATAGTCCAGCATTTTTTCCAGGGTCTAATCCTCCCTCGTCTCAGATGAGTCCATTCATGACTCCATCTATGCAGTTTCCACACTACTAGTTCTGCAAAAAAAACAAATAAAGTGCATCCCCATTGCCTCTGACAAAGTGATGATTACACTGTGGCTTTGACATTTGAGACAGCCTCTCGCCAAGTCAGCCCAAAACCCATTGCTCACCCTGTTCATTACCTCCCATAATGACCCCATTCAGAGACAGCGGGGCCCAGCCGCGGCTCATGGGCCCGGCAATAATCTCCTGCATTAATTAGATGACCCCCTGAGATGGGTGCTGCTGCATTGGTGGGCACAATGACAAGCTCTCTGCTTATTGTTTATGGCCTGTTGTAAAGTGTCCAGCGACGGGAGTGATGAGGAAGATCAGGGAAAGAGGAAAAGAGAGGGGGGAAAGGGTGGGGTGCTCGGCCAGGGGCCAATCAGGCTGCAGTGAGCAGCAGTCATGCTGCTTTCCTTTTCCCACTGAATTGTTCCTTAAGTCTTTGGGTCAGGTTTGCTTCTAGTGCAACACTTGCTCCATATTTTGTTGGAAAAAGTCAAATATTGTCTGTCTGAGGAAAGCACAGAGGTTGACTAATGTAGGTTCTTACTAAGGGATTCAGGACTGAAGCAGTATTCTGCTGAGTAAACACATGCTGAATATGGAACTCAGTCTGCAGTACATTGTTCAATCTTGTTAATCAAAGTCTGTTTATACCAAAGCATGTACCATACCAGCTGTAAACAAGTCGCAGCAGAAAGAACATGGCTCAGGAGGTAGGGGCATCTACTAATCAAACTGTTAGCAGAATATGCTGCCGGTATAAGACAACTAAGACATTAAGCTCAGGATATGCAGTTCTACATAAAAAATTAAATGGCAAAAGAATCTAAGACTTTAGTTATAAAATAATGGTCTAAGTCATTTTATGTCAAAAATCTTTTTTTCTTTTTTTGTTGCCAATATCACTTTTGGTTAAAGTGACGATAAAAGTGACAAAAGGTGATGATGTATTTGTTTTGGGAAAACCAGGAAATCCTGGTTTGTGGTTTATGACAAGCTTGTAGTTTAACATGTCATAAACCACAAAGTGTGTTTTCAGTTGTTGGTAATCAGTCCAGGCTCGACTATTGAGAACTGAACTCAGTTCTCAATAATCTCAATAGTCATGCTATTTGCTAGTCACTGGCATGACAAGTTTTTTTTGTGACTTGGTATTTCAGTTTCCCTATCTGCATTTTTGTTCCAATATGTGAAATGTGCTCTAAGAAAAAAAAACATCTCTGTTGGTGGTGGCTTTTCCAAGATTAATTTTGGAGTAATTTTTGAGATCTTTTAATTTGCCCTACAAGTTTTAGTTTAGGGATTCTGTGACTCTACAGGTCTAGTTGGTTTGATAGAGTTTTCTACCTTGAATATTCATATTTTTCATTCATCTTTTTTTCTGATACATTGTTTTCATTGATCATCTGAAACATTTAACAGTGTCTAAGAAAACCAACGAAAAAGCAAAATATACCCACTAGAGGACAAATGTACTTTCACTTTACTTCCTTTCTTACTTCAAAGTAAGATTCTTCAGCTAAATTTAAGCTAAAGTTCAGAACTACATATCTAAGTCTAATAAAAATAGTTAACATTTACTAGACAAAGTCATCCTAACATCAACTGGAAAGCACTTTGTGAGCCAGACTTAAATTTGATGAGAAATATTACACCACATTAAAATTTAAAGATCTCATTTAAACCCCTGCTGATTATTGGATCCGTGCTGCACATCATACTGTACATCTGTTGAGCAGAGAGATTCTGAACACCGTAACACAGACCTGCTATGTGTGATGGAAAAGGTGCTTTTTGCATCTGCATTGTGTGAACGTGGGTTTTGAGTGATGGATGAAAAGAATGGGAAAGTGCTCCGCGGCATAAAAACAGTCCATTCTGCCTCACATGGGTTCACGCACTCTCACACACGCCAACCCAGCTCTCAGGGGCCTCATTTGAAGACACAGCTGATTTAAATCTCTAATGTTGCTACCAGCTGGCTACATGTGTGCAAAGGTTTGCTGACACCTTTACCTCATCAACTTAACGGCATGTTGTTATTTCACTGTTGCTTTTACAGTCTGTCGTACTGCTCCCAACTGGCAAATAAGATAAACAGATGCAGACGCCACACTTTCATATGTCAGTGGTTAGGTCGGGCACTGGATGCATTGCAAAATATATACAGAACGATTGTGTGTGTTGTTATTTATCTTTAATTATGTGGCAGGAAATATCAGCTGTATAAATAAACAGGGCAGACTTTGAGCTACCCACTCCGTTTGGTGAAAAGCTACAAGCAAAGGCAAAGAACAAGGCATCCTCACTCCAATACAATTCCTAAATTATGAACTCTCCTGCAGTATTATAGTGGTATATAGTGATGTAATATTGGTGTTTGGCTGTAGGGTCGTGGGTGAACAGGTTGAACAGTAGGAGGCTTAGGAAACCTCCCTGAGGAGTACCACTGTAGGTGTGTAGTGTGGACAAAGGGCATTTTGGAACTGTACTCACTGGGTCTGAATCCAAAATATTTGCTAACAGAATCCTGTCACAAGGCAATGTCATTTTCAAGGGAATGTGTGGCTATATAAATTGATGATGATGATGATGATGATGATGATGATGATGATGATGATGATGATGATGATGATGATGATGATGATGATGATGATGATGATGTGAGACACTTATAAGACTGCCCAGAACATGATGCTTCACATTATTGTGAGGAAATGTGATTCTACCAGGTACAGTCATGTAAATGACTGTTGTTTGTGAATTCTTCTGTTCTGTGCATTTTGTCTTTCAATGTGTCAATATGGTGGCACCACCAGGTCTGTTTAATAAATAAAACCAGAAATTGATCATTATTTTAGTCCTTAGTATATAAAAACCATGTTTCTTTTAATATATTTTATAACATTTTTTAAAATAAAATACTATGCATAGTTTGGAAACTATGCAGTCTTAACCAGGAGTGTACAAGCAGACAAAAGTTGATGCTGAAGCAATGTCTTGACGAAAGCATTGATGAAGATTATTCCAGGCACTGATTTTTATTTTGTCTTGGCAATCAGAAGCTTCTTTGACAATCTTCCGGTTTTAAGTCATTTATTATTCAACACACATTTCCTACATCTGAAAGTGGTTCTATGAGATTTCCATATCTATCTGGTTGTGATAGTTGAAAATGTTCATTGTCACTTCTGTGACAATGAACAGAAGTGTTCATTCTTCTGTTCATTGTCACAGAACAATGATATATATTATATTATAATCTAATATCTGTTCAAATTGAAAATGAAAAAGTCTTTGGGATTGTAAGTTTATTTGTGTTGCACAGAGTTGTTTTTTTCCTGCAGAGGAAGCTCCTCACAGATGAATTATGATCTTTCTTCTCTTGGACTTGTTGACTTTTGTTGAATGATTTAAACTGAAGGAGGCTTCTGCTTTCAGTTGGACTTTCACATTGGGTATGCTGTTGTAAGACTCTGACCAGCCAAAATAAATCATCTGAATTCTGATGCCCTAAAGCAGTGCTTGAAGTGGGCCAGTATGCAAGGAATTCTGGGAGCGATGGCTGTCATTTGTTTTCCTCTATGAGTAAAACATGTGAAGACAAATCTCCCAGAATGAACACTGTGTAGCTCCAAAGACGAAATGGCTATAATTACAGAAGAGGAGGAGCATGCATTCCAACAGCAGGTGTTGAATATAAAGTCAGTCATGTGGATAAGTTAGCACAGCATGGTGAATATTTTCAATCACTATCCCCCTGCCTACGCTGTGGAAGTGTGTATTGTGAGTGTTAGAACAGATTATGAAAATCCCAGTAGATAATTAGCATCACTACTCCACTACAGTGATCCTGCCATCTCTGCATTGACAGAAAATGTTCTATGCCACGTTGATGTTGAGGGACTGAATCAACATATTGTACAGAATGATGGTTAGCACTGCTGCTTCATGCAGTGAAGATGGTCCTGGTTTAAAATCTCTGCATGTTCTCCACATGTGTAGGACTCCTGACTACTCCGGCTAAAAACGGCCATATGAATTTATGTGGCAACTCAAAATGAATCAACAATTCCCTTAAGAAAGCAGCATCCTATCTGTTGGGGTTGGATTATATTTTTCCTATTTTCTCATTTTAACTGCCTTGTGGACAGCAAGGAGCCCAGAAGTTTCCCAGCATGGATGGCAAAGGTATCATTCAGTGTTTCTTATCAAATAGAGATGACATAAACTTGTAAACTTTTATTGTTATTGTTCTACAAAGTTTGTTATCAGCCATCACAAAAGGGTCTGACAGATTAGTTAGGTCAGCTCAGATCCAATGACTACTACCGTCGCCACCTGGTGGTCGGAGTTCATCCTGTAATTCATGGATTGCTGGTTCATCAATCTGTGGGGGTGTACTTGGGCAAGACACTTCACCCACCTTGTCTGCGGGTGGTGCCAGCAATAATCCAGTAGCTCACCAACATTAGGGTGAGAATCACTGAATGTAGTGTGAAGCGCTTTGGGGACCTCTGGACTTGATAAATTGCTGTACAAGACATTTACCATTTATTTGAACAGGTTTCACCCCAAGAACACCAAGAAATGTAGACAGTAAAAGTCAGAGGTAGACCCGATGGCTGAAGGATTCCATAATGCAATGGAAATGATTCCAACTTACAAACTTTTGTTGGACTGGGTCTCAATGTCGTACACTTCTGAAGTGAATGTATTTTAGTGTTTTCCAGCTGATTGAATTGAATCTTGGATTTTCTTATTTATAAGGTAACAGAGCGAATCACTGCACCACCAAACAGCCACATGTGAGAGGTTCTACCTGATTTACTCAAACGCAACTAAAAGCGAACAGAAACAGCATGCCTGTAGCAAGCTATAAGGTTTGCTACAAACCTATCATGAAGTATCCAGTTGATATCAGTTCAAATGATATTCATACTGATGATGGTATTGTATGAAATTATCCTTCCATCCTATACCTGTTTGTCCTCGTTGTGTCTCTTCATAGAATTCAGGAACCACACTGTTACTAAAGCTTCAATTAGAGGTACAATGATATATTTTCTGCGTCAGTACTTTAATCAGTTGTTGAAATGCCACATTGATTACGACAACATAAATGTGTATATTTAGTAATGAAACATTCTGGAGCTGGAACACAATTGCATTTCACGCTAAATGTTTCTATTGTCGCAAGAAACACTAACAGATAGAAAAAACTGAGATTGCTATGAGCTTCTGTTGAAATCATACTGGCACAATTCATGGATAGTGACCCATCTTACTAAAGCACATAAACACACACACACGCAAACTGCAGAACCATAACAGTTCACCAGTTGATCAAAGGAAAACCCATAACCCAGAATATACTTAGACTGTCTGGCGTGAAACTGTCTCAGGCAGGACATTTTTAAAACACAGAGGACAGCATACCTATGTAGTGCAGATTAGAATATAATAGTGAATATAATAATAGTGAATTATGACATTTGCATATTTTACACTGTACATAAGGATGGTACAAAAGAATCTTATAGAAACAATAAATTGTAGCTGCTGTTGTTATGGTTACAGTTTCCAAAGAGGACAATGATTCTGATGATGATGCAGATTGTTTTATTGAACAGGCTTTGAGAGTCACTGCAGCAAATTGGAGGACTGCTGTACTTCTGATTTCAGTGTCTCATTTGAGCAAAGTGTTACAGTGACTTCCTACATTTTGAACTGTAATCGGATTTGGGAAGTGATTGCTAATGAAACTGATTTGAGGTCAAAGCCGAACCTGTCAGAGTTCCGGCGTGAGATCGTGTGCATGAGAGTGCGAGTGTTGCATCTTCTTTCAGCGAGGATCTTCGTGAGGAGTCTGTGGAGCCTGCGCAGGTGAAGCTGATCTGTCTCATCAGCGTGCTGGAATATAGGAGCGGCAGAACCCTTCAGTCTTCGCTAGATGGTTAACGCATACCGGTAGTCACTCTGGCCTCACCTGTTGATCTTGTTTCTAGAACTTTGTTGTGCAACTCGTAGCGACTAGCTCTCTGTGTCCTGTTCGTTTGTTTAAAGAATTTTTTGTCTTCTCTTTTCAAGAACTTGCCGAGAATACCTGCCTGCCTGCTCCGCCGTTTCCACCGACCCCCTCTCGCTCCAACCACCCGCGATTCCGCCTCGCACCCGCCCTAGGCACCGTAGCACTCCCTCGCACCGGACCCTGGCACCGAACCCCCACGCTCTGAAAGATCCACGCCAAATGTAAGAAAGTTCCTGATTCTTCCTCCACACTCTCTCACTCCGAGCCCATTATAATTCAGCTCTCGTTTCAGGCCACATGGTCGGGCGACCCTAGCCCTCCTGCCGAAGTCCAGAGTACAGAATATAATTTGTCCTGTTGTAAATAAATCACTTACCTTTTCCATCCAGCGTGTGGTTTCTGCATGTGGGTCCGCAAACTAAATCAAACCATGACAGAACCATCTAGCCAGTCAGACCCAGCAGAACCACCACATAACACCAGTCTGGATCACGCACTCATCGCTCGCCACGATTCCATGCTCAACGCACTAGTTGATCAACAACGAAGTACTAACCAGCGATTGGAGCAATTATCTGATATTCTCACAGCCCTGCACCAAAGAATTGTTCCAGCAGACCCGCCACCAGTCGCTGCTCCGCCCGCCTCCTTTCAGACTGGCGTCTCCGCTGCTCCGGAACGAGCGCCCCCCCGCTTCGGCTAGTCTCAGAGAGGTTTCACCGCCCATGCCAGAACCATATACAGGTGAGATCGACAGATGCAGGGGATTTTTGCTACAGTGCTCCTTAGTATTTTCTTCCTCACCTCAGAGTTTTCAGACTGACGGTGCTAAGATTTCTTTTGTGGTGGGGAACCTCAGAGGAAGAGCACTAAAGTGGGCAGAGGCTAGGTCGGCCCAGCACAATCTTTTTCACCGAACCTATGATTCGTTTGTACTAGAGTTTACACAGACTTTTGGTTATTCCGAGTCACCGGCTGACATTTCTCGCAGTTTATTGAGTATAAAGCAGGGTAATCGATCTGTAGCTGACTTTGCTATTGATTTTAGAACCCTGGCCGCGGCTTCCACATGGAACGCTGGGGCATTAACAGGGGCGTTCCTTCAGGCTCTAAACGAAGATCTGAAGGATGAACTGGCCTTCAGGGATGAACCCGGTTCCTTGGAAGAACTCGTTGCCTTGGCAATTCGGATCGACAATAGAATCCGAGACAGGGCCCGGGCCAAGAAGGAGCCGAGTTTTGCCCCAAGAAGGACCGACTTCAATCCTATCCCAGCCAATCAGACCGGAGAAGAACCTATGCAGATAGGGAGGACCAGACTCCCGCCTGAGGAGCGCCAACATCGCTTAAGGTCTGGAGCCTGCCTATACTGTGGCCAGGTCGGGCATTATGTTGCTAACTGCCCGAGTCTGTTAAAAGCCAGAGCCCGCCACTAGCTACGGGAACGGTGGTGGGTGGCTCAAAAACTATATCCCGTTTCACGCTACCTTGTTCATTACTCACTGCCAACCGGTCCTTTCAGACTTTTGCCTTTGTGGACTCAGGTTGTGAGCAGAACCTTGTCGATAATAACCTGGTTGATCAACTACAATTACCCACTGTTCTCCTTCCAGCTCCAGTTCCGGTCGTGGCCCTGGATGGGAAGGCTCTACCTGCCATCACACATCGAACAACTCCTATTGAACTGTTAGTTTCAGGAAATCACCGGGAGACCATTACCTTTTTTGTGTTCCCTACCCCTCAGTCTCCAGTGGTTTTGGGTTATCCCTGGTTGCTCCGCCACAATCCACACCTCAATTGGAGGACTGGTCGGGTAGAGTCTTGGAGCAATTACTGTTTATCTACATGTCTTCAATCTGCTCAACCTCCAGCCGTCTCAAGGTCTACAGAGGAACCCGCTCCAGCCGACTTGGCCAGAGTACCGTCGGATTACCACGACCTTCACCAGGTATTCAGTAAGTCTAAAGCTCTCTCTCTTCCACCTCACCGTCCATACGATTGCGCTATAGATCTACTTCCAGGAGCCCCATTACCCACCAGCCGATTGTACAATATATCTAAACCGGAACGAGAGAGCATGGAGAAATACATCAGCGAGTCCCTGGCTGCTGGATTAATCCGGTCATCCACCTCACCTGTAGGAGCGGGGTTCTTCTTTGTAGGTAAGAAAGATGGGACACTTCGACCATGCATTGACTATCGGGCCCTAAACCAGATTACCGTGAAGAACAAATATCCCCTACCATTACTCGCTTCAGCATTTGAACTCGTTCAGGGAGCCACCGTATTTACTAAGCTGGACCTCCGCAACGCATATCATCTGGTCAGAATGCGAGAGGGGGACGAGTGGAAGACAGCTTTCAGGACACCACTCGGTCACTTTGAATATTTGGTGATGCCATTTGGTCTTACGAATGCTCCTGCAGTATTTCAGTCTCTAGTCAATGATGTTCTCCGGGATTATTTAAATCAGTTTGTTTTCGTTTATTTAGACGACATCCTTATTTTTTCAAGAACCCTTGCCGAACACAAGAGACATGTACGCCTAGTTTTGGAACGACTGTTGGAGAACCAACTGTTCGTCAAGGCAGAGAAATGTGAGTTTCACGTCTCATCTGTCACCTCGGTCCAGCATCACCTCCGCCGCTGCAGGCACATCTGGACGCAGACCATAGCCGCCCTCAACCGGACGGCAGAGGGTAATCGGAGATGGGCGGACCGAAAGAGACGGCCAGCGCCATTGTACTCACCGGGGCAGAAGGTTTGGCTCTCCACTCGAGATATCAACCTTAAGTCTTCTAACCGCAAATTGTCTCCCCGCTTCATTGGTCCTTTTGAGATCACTTCTGTCCACAGCCCCTCCGCGGTTCGTCTCCGGCTTCCTGTGGGGTTAAAGATCCACCCTGTTTTCCATGTTTCCCTCATCAAGCCAGTCCGTTCTAGTTCCCTTTGCCCTCCTTCCGAGCCCCCGCCGCCCGCCTGGGATATAGATGGTCATCCGGCATACGACGTTTCGGCTATCCTGGATGTTCGCCGACGTGGGCGAGGGGTTCAGTATCTGGTGGACTGGCGGGGTTATGGTCCTGAGGAGCGGTCATGGGTTCCCCGTTCCTTTATTTTGGATCCCGAACTTATTAGGGACTTCGAGGCATCTCATGGCTCGTCATCTTCCCGACCGCCGGGTGGCGGTCTTTGAAGGGGGGTTAGTGTCAGAGTTCCGGTGTGAGATCGTGTGCATGAGAGTGCGAGTGTTGCATCTTCTTTCAGCGAGGATCTTCGTGAGGAGTCTGTGGAGCCTGCGCAGGTGAAGCTGATCTGTCTCATCAGCGTGCTGGAATATAGGAGCGGCAGAACCCTTCAGTCTTCGCTAGATGGTTAACGCATACCGGTAGTCACTCTGGCCTCACCTGTTGATCTTGTTTCTAGAACTTTGTTGTGCAACTCGTAGCGACTAGCTCTCTGTGTCCTGTTCGTTTGTTTAAAGAATTTTTTTGTCTTCTCTTTTCAAGAACTTGCCGAGAATACCTGCCTGCCTGCTCCGCCGTTTCCACCGACCCCCTCTCGCTCCAACCACCCGCGATTCCGCCTCGCACCCGCCCTAGGCACCGTAGCACTCCCTCGCACCGGACCCTGGCACCGAACCCCCACGCTCTGAAAGATCCACGCCAAATGTAAGAAAGTTCCTGATTCTTCCTCCACACTCTCTCACTCCGAGCCCATTATAATTCAGCTCTCGTTTCAGGCCACATGGTCGGGCGACCCTAGCCCTCCTGCCGAAGTCCAGAGTACAGAATATAATTTGTCCTGTTGTAAATAAATCACTTACCTTTTCCATCCAGCGTGTGGTTTCTGCATGTGGGTCCGCAAACTAAATCAAACCATGACAGAACCTTACTGTTGGAATAATAATAATAATAATATGATTTTCTGCTAAATGCAAAACAAAAGATTTTCCATGTGTAGAAAATCGCTCTGCTCAGAAAAACATAATGAATCAAAAATCATAAGAAAATCTTCCTGAATTTTTAAGAAAATAGCTTATCTTGCATTTGAAATAGCAAATTCATATCCTTATTGAGTCTGGTGCCACAACCTATCAAAATGCTCCAAAGAATGTACTTCAGCAAGCAGCCAATCAAAGACAATCTCTCATGTATGATTAAAATAATGTCTGAGGAAAGTGTCAATAGGTATTCAACAGCTTTTGGTTTAATTAAAGCAGGTTGGTCAACATGTCCAACAATTTTGCATTTTTCCTCTGACGATATTAAAGTATACTGATCAAATCCAAAGTTATTTTTTACAAATACTCCAAACAGACAAGTTTAAACACTAAAATGTGTCATCATTGGACAAATGATGACACAGTTTAAAGGCAGTTTACTTCTGCCTTTAAACTGATCAGCTTTGGATAGCAAATTCAAAATGTCAAGCTAAATTTTGATTTGGTTGGCAAAATTATACTCCATATAAACACCAGAGGTCAATATGGGATTTTCTATCTTATTTTTAAAATTAAGGGCCGATATTTTAGGCTAGCACTGATTTTGGACTTTATTCCATGCTGTCTTTTTCGTGTTCATAATTTTCACCATTTTCTTCACATCAAACCTGTACACATAAAGGCTGAAGTGAGCTGGTTGAATCCGTTGCTCCTTTATCCTTTTGTAAATCTAAAAAAATAGCACAGGAGGAGCCGAGTACAAAGAATTAACCCTGAACCTGCTTGAACTGTAAATGGCTCTCATTATCTGCAGGTTCTACAACAGTGCTAATAGCCTCTGAATTTCTACTGTGATATTGCTGTTTTTGTGACACATGGAGTAAATAAGAACACCTATAATTCAAGTTCTATTAGTCTTCAACTTTAAAGTGCAGTTTGTGAACTTTGGCGCCTTTTATTTTGAAATGTGTACACTAGCAGTTTTAGTGTATTGTTAAAACCTGTTTAGGTACCACATGTCCAATTCAACCTACATTTTCCAGACACTAAGAAATGTAGCAGAATGGACATTTTTTCCAAGAAATGTTTATTATATCGGTAAGTTGAAAGCCAAAATACTGAGGCAAAATGTTAAAGTCAAGGTGTGATTTCATCAAATCAAAGATAAAATACATGAAAACAATATAAATCAATGTGAAAACCAAGGCAGGTGATAAGCATTGTCAGGTTTTTGTCTTTCAGAAAATGGGGAAAAGGACAAAAATGCTGTAAAATCAAAAATTTCCATATTCAATTTAGTCTTTCAGCTCTTTTCTTGATCTGTGAAATGATAAAAGCAAATTCTGCAGAATGTTTTCAAATGAAACCGTTTAGAGGCTTGGAGAAAAGAAATATGCAGAGTTGTTTCTGAACAATAGTTTAGTGTCTGCTCCTTGTGAGCACGGCCCACATAATTATCTTTTGTTTTGTGTTCATGTTTAAATCATATCTGCACTTACAAGATGTTCACTTCTTTATGCGCTCTTACAGGTAATTATTTCACTTCTCATTAGGGATCATCAGAGCAGAACACGCATTGTTAGACCTGCTTCTGAAAACACAAACACAACTGTACCTAATTGGTGCCTGTACTTTACCTCATCTGTCACCAAATGATCAATAAGTCATCGTTAAAATTAAGCTATGCTTTAGCAAATGTCTCTGTGGCATTTGCTGCTGCATCAAAACATAATGTCACACACAAGATTGCCGTCTTACCAACTGACACAGAACAGATGGGATTTTTTTTGACACATTTGATGATTACATTAAGAAAAGAAAGTATTATGGTTGTGCCTCAGCACAATCCAAAGTCATTAATTGTACAAGGCTTCACCTTGCAGTAATGAACTGGTTCAGCATTTTAATGGCCGCGGATCTGCAAATATTACAGCAGCATTAAATAGGAATGTAATCATTTTGGCCTAATTAAAACATGACAGAACCATTCTCTTGAAATTAGGCAATGATATTAGCGGGCCTTGGAGAGGTCTACAGCTCTATTTAGAGCTGCTTTTATTCAGGCCTAGAGATAAAGATATATGACTCAACTAGAACCAAGGCTTGTAATAACACAGTCAGTTCAGCTGGGGAACATTTGGTCCTCATTCAGCGCCTTTTTTCAGCTTTACATAAAACAGGTTGGAGATTTAAATTATCTTTATATACAAAACATGGACAAAAGGCAGACTGTAAGGACAATAATATTGAAAAGCTGAACAGAAGAGCTTGTATGATACCATTTCTTGACATTACCCCAGATATAACAAAAATCTTTATTACATATTTGTTAGCCATTTAAATGGACAGATCTCTACCAACACGTGGATTTCCCAACAAGAGGGAACAACATCTTGGACCTGGCCTACACAACACAAAAAGGAGCATAAAAAGCAACCCCATTACCGCACATTGGACTCTCTGATCACCTTACTGTTATGCTAATGCCAGCATACAGGCAAAGTGTGAAAGCCATCAGAACTGTTAAAAGGGACAGCAGGGTGTGGCCAGAGGGGGCTACAGCTGCTCTCCAAGACTGTTTTGGAAAAACGGACTGGAAGATGTTCAAACAGGCAGCTACCCACAATGGCCACACAGACATTGAGGAGTACACAGACACTGTGACCTCCTTCATCACAAAATGCATTGACGATGTGACTGACACAAAAACCATCATCACCCGGGCAAACTGCAAACCATGACTAACAGGTGATGTCCACAAGCTGCTGAGAGCCAGGAATAAAGCCTTCAGAGCTGAGGATGAACAGGGCTTAAAAACAGCAAGAGCCAACCTGTCCCGTGGCATCAAGAAGGCAAAACGAGAGTACGCAAACAAGATAAGTACACACTTTAAGGACAGCAGAGATGCATAGAGCCTATGGCGAGGTATTCAGGCCATCACGGACGATAAGCCTTCCCCACAGAGCTGTGACAGCAACATCTCTCTGCTGAACAATCTGAACAGCTTCTTCGCATGCTTTGAAGCACAAAACAACACATGCCCAGAGAAGAACCCCCCCCCCCCCCCCAAATGACCAGATCCTTCGCCTCCCAGCCGACATGGTGAAGAGGACACTGGCCAGAATCAACCCCCGGAAAGCAGCAAGACCAGACAACGTCCCAGGTCGTGTGTTGAAAGACTGTGCAGAGGAGCTAAAAGATGTCTTCACCGATGTCTTTAACATCTCCCTGGAACAAGCCATTGTTCCATCACTTTTCAAAACCACAACCATTATACCAGTGCCAAAGAAATCCTCTCCATCCTGCTTCAATGACTACCGTCCAGTGGCACTGACATCCATTATCATGAAGTGCTTTGAACGGCTAGTCATGGCCCACGTCAAGTGCAACCTTCCCATTACCCTGGACCCTTTTCAGTTTGCATACAGAGCAAAACGATCCACAGAGGATGCAATCTGCTCTGCCCTCCACCCTGCCCTCACCCACCTGGACAAAAAGGACTCTTATGTGAGAATGCTGTTCATTGACTTCAGTTCAGCATTCAATACCATAATACCACAACAACTTATCTGCAAACTGGACAAGCTGGGGATTAGCACCTCCCTATGCAACTGGCTGCTAGATTTCCTCACTCAGAGGCCTCAAGCAGTACGGGTTGGCAACTTAACCTCGAGCAGTATTACCCTGAACACAGGCGCCCCCCAGGGCTGTGTGCTCAGTCCTCTGCTCTTCACCCTGCTGACATATGACTGCACAACAACCCACACCTCCAACCATATAGTAAAGTTTGCAGACGACTCAACTCTTGTGGGCCTCATCACCAAGGGCGATGAAACCCACTACAGGGAGGAGGTCCATCTTTTGACCAAGTGGTGCAGCAACAACAACCTCTTGCTAAATGTCAGCAAAACCAAGGAGATTGTTATGGACTTCAGGAAGGGCCATATCGAACACCCACCACTGACCATAGATGGCGCTGCAGTAGAGAGAGTAGGCAGCACAAAATTCCTTGGGGTGCACATCTGTGAAGACCTCTCCTGGACCACCAACACCACATCACTTGTGATGTGGTGTTGGTGCCTCTACTTCCTGCGCAAGCTCAAGAAGGCAAGTGCTTCACCACCCATCTTGACCACTTTCTACAGAGGCACCATAGAAAGCACCCTGACTAGCTGCATCACAGTGTGGGGCGGAAGCTGCACAGAACAGAACAGAAAAGCCCTGCAGCGCATTGTGAAAACAGCCTCCAAGATCATTGGTGCCCCACTCCCCGCCCTGCAAGACCTGTACACCACCCGACTCACCCAGAAAGCGGTCTCGATTGTGGGAGATGTAAATCATCCTGCCCACAAACTGTTCAGTGTCCTGCCCTCTGGGAAAAGATATAGAAGCTTCTGCTCCCGCACCACCAGACTCTCCAACAGTTTCATCCATCAGGCTGTGAGGATGCTGAATTCCCTCCCCTCAGCATCAAAGCGGCCAAGAAGATGAAGAAGAAGAAACCCAGAACCTTGCACAACTGCCCTTCCTCCTAACATAGAGGGCAAATTCGGCATTTAAACTCTGCACTTCTGCCACTTTTTTTTATCTGTATATCTCCATATACTTATATATAAACATATACATTCTCAGTTGTAAAATGTTTTACGCTATATGTCTAGTTATTGTACATCTATTTATTAATTGTTTAGGATAATTTTAGTTAGACTGTGTCTTTTATTGTTACTCAATGTTAGTAACGCCCTGTCTTGTATCACTGTGGGATAGTGAGAAACGTCATTTCGATTCCCTTGTATGTCTGGACATGTAAGAGGAATTGACAATAAAGCTGATTGATTGATTGATTGATTGATTGATCGATCGATCGATCGATCAAGCACTCTGAACAGTGAAAAGCGTGGACTCAGTGACATTTGTAGCTGCTTAAAATGAGAAAACTTTCTGCTAAAGATGGTATAAGAGTTGAAGATTTTGGCTATGTTCACACTGTTGCCTGAAGTGACCAAAATCAGATACAGGTCGCCCTCATGCGACCTGTATCTGATGCTCCCCAGACCACTTGGATCCAGACTCGAACCCATGGAAATATTAGTTGATTCCTAAGCCTATTTTGAAAAAAAATAATTATAAAATCAAAAATGTAGCTTGGGAAGTTGAAATACCAATGTGCAAGGCTAGCTGAGATTAGAATTAGCAAAACAACTAATCCAGGCACTGATTGGCTGTACCCCCAAGAGCAGAAATAAGCTTTAGCTTATTAACACTTTTTTAAAAAGCTAACACTTCTTAAATAAGTGTTAGCTTACTAAAGCTAACACTTATTAGCTTGAATAAGCCTGTAAACTTATATAAGCTAATAAAAAAGCTTAATTAAGACGGTAAATAAGTGTTAGCTTCTTAACACTTATTAAGTGTTAAAGTCCAGTTCTGTATCCAATTGAGAAAGTTAAACACTTTCTTGTCAAAA
This sequence comes from Xiphophorus maculatus, assembly GCF_002775205.1. Classification (NCBI taxonomy): domain Eukaryota; kingdom Metazoa; phylum Chordata; class Actinopteri; order Cyprinodontiformes; family Poeciliidae; genus Xiphophorus; species Xiphophorus maculatus. Next base: position 22,247,017 of record NC_036463.1, read on the forward strand.
CATAATTTTCCATCTACATCACAATTATTCCCAACTTTTTGTTGATCTACTACCAAAAGAAACCAGTCTTCTAAAGCTCTGTGCATAAAGAACGGAAATCTAAGACAGCAGAAACCCTAACGCTGGGTTGAAGCTTTCTGGAATTTTACTCACCACTCAAATAATGGTAACCTTTGACACAAGCAAAGCCTCAACATTTTGCATTTGTTGTAGCACATCTACAGACACTGACTCTCAACCTGACATATTCTCCACCACTGTTTCTGGATCGGACTGCTTTATTGGCCGTGATAATTATCCCAGGTTGCAGATGGGCGTCCTTTGCTGCGTGCCTGAATGCCGGCAAAGTGCCACGAAGGACAGTCTGACAAGAAAGCGCATAATAAGCACACAGCTCACCATGCCGACTTTAAAACAACTGGTCCTGGCACTCCAACGTTCATGTCTGATGAGTGCTCATTATATGTGTTCGTTGTTCATGTGGGCATGAGGGGATGATTCGTGACAATAGTCTATGACTCACTTTACAATAAGCACAGTTAAGGAAATAACTTCCTGCCAGACTTTATATTACATGAAATGCTCCGTCAAGTTTTTTTAATCTCACTGGAGTCACTCAGGGCGAGGTGTTTGTGTGACTCATATACACTCATTCCCACCTTTCCCTTTTCTACCCTTAAAGTTCTTTTATTATCACTGAATTTTATCTGAAATTGATATCCTATTTTTTTAATACAGCAAATAAACAAACATAAGCCATGGTAAACCACTTAGCATTCTGTGAAGATCTTGTCAATCTGTCATTTAATCCCCAGCAGCACCTTCTCGGCTGTGAGGACATCAATAAGCTATCTCCAGCAGCATTGGCAGAGACTGCAGAATTGATAATTGTTATCCTGATGGCCATTTGCCCATGGGTCTAAGAGGCTGGATCTATGGCTGGAAGATACTGGAGCCAGATAAGGCAGAGCATGTGTTTTCTCTACACTGGTTCAAATGTTTTGTTCTGTTTTCATAAGTGTATTTACCTATCACACCTGATTGATGCCCCATTTGATTGGTTAAGTTTTATATGATACCTTTCAGAGATATAACAGCTTCTGTCTTGCTGTGAAGGCATTTCATGAAGTATTTCTTTGTAATCATTATTTCAGAAACACATTTATAAGGTTAGACATAGATTTTGGACATGAAGGCCTGGCTCACAGTCTCTGCTCTAAAAAGTCCCAAAGGTCTTCAGTTGGATTCCATCAACTATAAAATTGAAATTATAAAAATAAATTTGCTTAATGGAAACACAGCAATTTAAAATAATCTATTAAAAGTTTTTGGACTAGGATGAGGTGGATAATAGATGTATTTTATAAGACTGCAATGGAAACAATTTTTTCACATCACACAAGTCACATGATCAGCAGCTGGAAGTTACTACTGCTGGAAATGACAGAGAAGACAACAGGAAGCAATAGGAGGGTAATGGCTTGTTTTTTTTTTCAGACAACGTCCAGCTGGCCACACCAGAGCTCTTACAGCATCACAGTTCATAAAAAGACTTGTGTCGCTCCAACATGTTGAATCCGTAACTCTTCTGTAAAAACACAGACTACACTTTCCCCAAAACGTAGCCCCTCCCAAGTAGGTGGTGTTTGTCGCTCCAGTGCGTGAATAAGACGCCAACGTCTCCTCTGATTGGCTGATAGATGATGACTGAATTATGAATAAGTCTTCTGTTTTCATCTGTTGCTGCCATGGTTTTTAATCACTTATTGCATGAAGCAGCTTATTCAAATGTAATTTTATTTTAATTTCTTATTTAATGGAAACACTGCAATAGTGAAATTGTGTTTTTTCAACATTAGCAAAATATTAAATAAGATTTGCATACATTTGTCATAGAAACGCAGCTGATGTCTTCATGAGCTGTGCTTTGAGCAGTTTTGGGTAATCTTGTTGGAACAGAATAAGGCCATTCCCAAACTGTTCCCCTCAAAATTAGAAACATATTATCCAAAATATCTTGGTATGTCCCATTGTTAGTTCTTTCACTGGAGCTAGGGTACCAATGAGTCCAACTCCTGAACAGCCCAACATCATAATCCCCTCTATACTAACTTTACACAATCTAGGTGTGCTTCCATCAATGTTTTTCATGTGCAATTCGACGTATAGAATTAGAAAAGGTTGGTGGAAACAACATTTTGAGATAACTTCCTAAATTTTGCAAAAATGTTTTCACGTTCCCTCGACATAGCTTTTGGCTTTTTGGAAAAAGAGTAAATGTGCTAAAGTGGAGATGGAAACACATTTGCCAAAGAAGTCGGCAAAGTCGGCAAACGCTCTCATCCAGTGGTGGGTCCATACCTTACTAGAGGCACGAAATTCTGATTATAAAGTCCAAACCTGCAGCTCAGAGAGGAAGTCTATCTTCATTTTCTCATATACACTGTATGTGGTCCATGCTAGTTTGTAATCTTTACTTCAAATTTATTACATTAATGCGTAATGTGCACATGTGATAAAATACATTCCTTAGCCAGGTTGATTTGCTCCAAACCAGTAGATGGAAATTTGCATAATTCCCATTTTCTCTTTTTTGCCACATTTTAAACATGACAGTTGGCTGGCAATTTAGCTACAGCAGTCAAATAAGTGCCGTTTTCCTGGCAGCTGGCTAACCCAGATGACACCAATTGGATTGAAAAAACAGAGATCCGTGATATGTTTTTCATGACAATAGATCTCCACTCATCTTGAGTCCATTGCAGGCGTGCCTTACTGCACTGAATCTGACATCCAGGACTTTGAATCTGACTTGCATTCTTAAGGAAAGGGATAAGGTCCACATTAACTTTCGTTTGTAGCTCTTGATTCTACAGAAAGATGAGGGTCTCTGTGAGCTTACTCTGTGCCTTAGCATCCACTAACCCCACTCTGATTTTATGCGGCCTCCCACATTGTGACTGACTTGCTGTCTTTACCCTTTGTTATAATACCACTTACAGTTGCCTATATTTCATGATGGACTAGGTGGCATCCGATCACAGCGCTGTACTGGGATTAACTCCTGAGAGCAACCCATTCTTTCAGAAATGTGTGTTGACGCAGTTTGGCTAGGTTCTGGTTTTTATCTGTGCCCATGGAAGTTAGAGAAATACCTGAATTTAATGTTTTGGATGAGTGATTCAATACTTTTGGCAATAGATTGTATCTGCTGTGTGCCAGGAAAAATTCCCAGCCACATTTCAGAAACATAATTTTTTTATGCTTTTGGAATCCACAAATAGCAAAGCTAATAAATTACAATATCACTAACTGATGGAATAAACATTCCTCTAAATGTTGAATATTATGGCTCACAAGCTAATTACGTTCCATGCATAAGTTTGCTAAAAATTATGAAATTTCACATGGGACAAATCACAAAGGATTTTAATGCAGAAATGCAATGCTATGGAAATGTTATGGCCTATAGCCTTGACAATTGACAGTCATTGACAGCCTCCACCAGGAGGGTAAGCCACAAAAAGTATTTCCTACTGAACCTGGCTTCCCAGACTGCCATAAGCATATTAATGGAAAACTGAGTGACAGGAGGAAGTCTGGTAAGAAAATGTACACAAGTAGCTAAGATAACCACATCCTTGAGAGGAATTTGAGGCAAAGCTTTTTTACGAAGGTAGGTTATTTTTCTCTTTCTTTTTCTGGGCTGTTTGGGGGTTCCAAAGTTTCGACTGTGGCTCGGGTCAGTAAACAGACCTGAAGCATTTATTGGTAAGAGGAACAGGTGAGTACGAGTGCCAAACACTGTAATTGTCAAGGATATACAGAAAGGAGAATACAGAACATTTTCACTTTTTAATTTTCCTGAGGAATGTTTTGTCTAATATTTAGCATTTCTTTGATACCTGTTAAATATATTGTATTGATTGTATTAATGCTTGTTATTGCAACCCAGGTTAATATAGCCTCATTAAAAATAAGCCTTTCCATAGAAACTAGCTATAAAATGCATAAATAGGAAATAAATAAATAGAGAATAAATAGGTCCTAAAATAGTTAAAAATATAAAAAGTAATAATTACAAACATTAAGAATACTGTATTTCATGTTATGATATTTTATTTGGTTAAAAATTTGTATAAAACAGAGTATTATTTTGTCAGCAGCTAAAACCGTCAAGTTGAGTAAAATCTCTTATTCTGAAGGGTCACATTGATGTGTAGCCCATGTGACTTGCTCCAGCCAACCGGGTGGCTACGTTCTCTGGCGCTCGAAGAAGAAGCAGAAAGAGCGAAAGAGGAGAGAGAACGAAGAAGCTAAGAGTTGTGCTGTGAAAGAGAGAGAGATAAGAGAACATAGACGATTAAAAAGTCTACCTGCTGACTGGAAACCTTTTCCATTGTTCGGAGGAGGAGCTTTCCGCATTTTTTTACTGACTGCGTTACAGAACTGGACTTGGTGAGTTAAAAAGTGTATTTTATTTTCTGTGAAGGATGTATTTGTAAGACAATTTTATTTCATTGAAACGGAAAGCTAAAGTAGCGCATTTATGTTGTTTTATGTTCAAAAACGTGGAAGTAACGGATGAGCTGGTGTGGGTGAAGCATGTTTCCTCCACACACACGATGTTCAGCCGCCAAATCGGCGAGTATGTTATTTTATTTAGTACAAAGTAAAGCTAAAATAACTTTTGTTATGCTTTGTTGGTTATTAAACCGGGCCTTTTAAGGTTCTGCTGGAAATTGGACCGGGAAATTCCGAGTCGATTGCAGAGTTGGATTCCGCTAGTGAGAAACAAGATGGCGAGCCGTAACCCAGGAACCCTGTAACCGCCGTCTAGCAGGAGCTACGCCCTCTGCTGGACATTGCAATTCATCCAAACTGGTATGACCTGCCCATGTTTTCCTGCTGAAATAGCACTGGATTCAGAGAAACGGGATTAACCCTTCAGGATCATCAGAAAGAAAAGACACTGATATTAAGCACAAGTTATTCGGTCTTTAGCTGGATTGTTTTTGTTGTGTTTTATTGTTTTTTCTTTTCTCGAACCACATTCAATATCCATTGTTAGTGTTTAATGTGAAATTTTCTGTTGGTTATAATAGAAACAAGAAATGGTTAAAACAGGAAATTAAAAAACCTCAACTTCTTAAGAGAACTCTAAATAATTAAAATTAGATTTAAAAGATTAAAACAACCAAACTGTAAATTAAATAGATTAACAGTATCAACTTGAACTTACATGGAACTAGAACCTAGGTTAAAATAAATAGTATCCTTTAATACCTAACATTAGGTTTAAAATTTCAAGCAGGGTTAAATACAATATTCTGAAAGAAACGGGGAAACTATTTTGGATTTAATTTTGTGTCATTGTACATCAATTGTTTGTAATATTGTTGTTTCTTTTCTTTTCAACAAATAATAAGCCGGCAGTTTAAACTTATTTTCTGGTCTGTGGTCATTAATACACCTGCACATTTCTTTACTCCCGTAGCCGAACCTAGCTGGTCTGATTGTCTGTTCTATAAACTGTAAATACATCGTGAGTTTTACATTATATTGATTACAGCAATCACTTGTTCTACACAGTGATTGTTGTTAATAAGAGAAATTAACTCTTCCCCCCTCATTCCCAAAACCAAATCTCAAAGGGAGTGCTTTCAATAGTTCATTAAGTAAAATATAAATCATAATTGTTCTTATCTGTGACTGCAACAATGTCAGTGTCAACCACTATAATTGTCAAACTTGTTATGTACTCATATTGTGGCTCTGCTTTAATCTCTGTCAGCTCTAGCTCTGATTCTGAAGTGAATAGAATCTGTCTTCAGAAGGAAATTACACCACTTTGCCCTGACATTCTGACACCCGGCTCTTTATTCAGTGGGAAGAAACTCCATTACACATTTTGAAAGGGTGACACACATATACTTTGTACTGAGTGTAAATTTTGCTGTCTAAATTCAATTGTTTGTGAATAAAAGTACAAAGATATCATAAATGTGTTGTGATTAATCAAGCTTTTTAAATAACTGGGGGCTTTGTCCATTAGACTAGTACAAACCGTAGGGCTAAGGCGCTAGAGCGCTCTGGCTCCAGACACTGTGGCTAGTTATGCTAGCTTAAGCTAAAGCTACGCCCACATAAAATGGGCTAAAATATGCTCTGTTTGACAGATGTTTTTGTGGAAAACGTGGAAGATTAGACTTAGTTTTAACTGAATTATTTAATCACTACTATTTATGCATATACTTTGGGTATAACAATACACTAAAATCACGGTTTGGTATGTGTCCTGCTTTTGTAGGTGTAGTATTATGTCAAGTTGACCTTTTTGAGCTTTACATAAAGTTATTCCTCATCAAAAACATACATGAAGTGTTGCTTTGATTCATTCATGCATGTTTGAGAAATCCTTTAACTTCCAATGGCAACCATTCAGCTGTGCAAAACACCTGGATGGACCCAGCCTTGACTTGAAAACACAGCTCCTCCTCATAGCTGCAGTTTCCAAGCTACTGAGTTTCTGCCTCACAGGGCAGCCGTCCCCCGCAACTCTCTACTCAGCTCCTTCAGACTAACCAGAAGCAATTAGCAAACACCTGGTGGAACTGCTCATCTGCTGAGGTTTTAATACTTCTACTGCTTCTCAGTGCAGCGCTGGTAAAACCATTACAGGGTTAATAGAAGAGCCATGTTGTGATGACTTCCTGAAGGCGGAGTTTCAGAAAGAGCAGGAGTTTCTTAAATCGACAAGCCCAATTTCAAGCCCTTAAAATACAAAGTAGAATTTTTATGACAACAGAAGTTGATTGTGCTATAAAATGGCAAACACATAATATTGCCTCTTTAAAGTCACTTTGATAAAGATGTATGCTTAAAAAAAATTTTTTTTAAACAGAATATTCTTGAATTTAGAACAGTTATTTCTAAAACTTACAAGAAGAGAAAAGCATAGAAAGAATTAGGGATTTGGTCTGATTTCTCTTGTTTTCTAAATAAAGTAGCATAAACATCCATACATATTGCCTGGATAGTACATTATAAAATGTCAATGGTCAATAGAAAAATATCTCCAATCCTTATTCATGTTTGTCAAATAGGCATAGCTGCTTTCTGATTAGCTCCAGATGATAACAGCTTTAGCGTTGCGGAGAAGTGGGGGGATTCAGGGTCAAAACAAACACACAACATCAGAGTTTGCAGTGGAAACAGCTGAGAAGCCATCACCTGGTAAAACGAGGAGCAAGAAATATTCATCAGGGTTTGTCAGCCGCAGGGAATAATAATACAACACAGAAAGATGACTGCCAGTGTTTCTCAAGGTCGGGACTCGGTCATCATAATGCACTCATTTCTTACAATGCTGCTCACGCAGAGCCCTGGCTTTAAGGACAACGCTGTCTTACACTGTTAGATTAGATATTCTCTTCCTTTATGGCTGTAGACAGACAGTCACAGAGCTTCAGTTTAATAAGAGCTGTTGAATCCTTTTCTTTAGAGGTGTGACTGCAGCTCAGGGTCATTAAGGCCTGATTTCTGCTGATCCCACCAGCAGATGAAGCTCCTCGTAACAAGTAGCCTCATCCAGAAAGTTTTATGAAGTTGTAAATATTTCCTAGCTTATTTCAAAGAATAAATCCAGTGCATAATTTAGACAGATTACAACTCTATATAGCTGTTGTAAAAGCCTGACATACTGCGTGTTAAACTGTTTAATATGACTCATTATGCCAAATATTTAATAGTTATTGGATAATGACAGACGGAGGACAGGGAAGGCAGAAGGAGAGATAAGTGTTTAATTGTAAAAAGTTTTACAATCTTTCTTTCTATTTCCAAGCTATACTTTAAGTGCTATTTACAATGATTTCTGAAACTTATGAGAAAGGTTTTTCTCTTTTAATTTCTTTTTTATGCAACATATTTTATATTTTGCCTTATTATTGACTGATCTGAATTTCATTTTGGAGTTTTAGCCTGAGATGCACTTATGTATTGAGTATTAATTTTAGCATCCAAATTCAACACAGTAACAATATATTGTTTTAATGTAAAATTACATTTAAAAATATTTTTTATTTAAATATGACTTTAATGGTAATAGTCTGAGTTTATGTTGCGTTTTCTGGTCAGACTGACAACTCAACGTGCGTTACACCAGCGTTACATTCACAAACACACCCCCACACACACTCACGCCTTAATACATAGATTGGTAGGTGAGGTGAGTCAAACTCATAACCCAGCCTGGTTGTTAAATCATCCCAGGGTTCGAACGATCATATTTGACCCTGTGATGAACTGGGAACCCCAACAGAGCGTACCCCACCTCTCACTTGTTGACTGTTGTGATGTGACCTTGAACAGCATTAAGCAGCCGGGTGATGCATTTCTTATTATTCAGTATGACTGCAGCCGTGATATGTTTGGTGTTCCAAAGTTTAATGATGGGAAGTTATGATGATAAATAAAAGCAGTAGTAAAGTTGAGTCCAGGTAGATCTTCTCATGTCACTCTGTGCTGCGCGAAAAAACAATAATGACATCTATTGCGATAGACAAGTGATCAATATCAATAAAAATACATCAGATAGAATTTTGACAATGTCAAAAAATTCCTATCCAGAATCACACAGCATTCTGGGGGCTGTAGGCAGAATAAAGGCTCTAGATAGTTAACTTCTCATCATCTTAACAAGATGGGTGCCATCTATTCACTCACTCAGTCTTTGGTCAGTTAGTTCGTCAAACTCTTGTACCCGCCCAAGTGTGTAGGAGCGGTTTTATGTTTTGCCACCATTGGCCAAAGCTGCTTAAAAATCATAAAGAAAAATGAGAAGTTTGGAGTGAAATGAGAAAATGAGTACAACATCTCCAGAGGAAAGTGAGGATAAAAGAGGAACGATCAAGACACTAGTTTGGCCAAATTTTGGATATTTAAAGCGAAAAAACTAATTAACAATTATCACTAAATTGATATGAGATGCTTATACTGTGATCTGTTTTTCAACCATGTGCCCGAGCTCTGTGTCATACTGTGGAAATTATGAAGTCATCTACCTCAAGTAGACCTACTGGAAAACCAGCTAGATTAGAACTAAGGGAACAACAACGACAGGATGTTTTTGTACAAAGTGGTGTGTGACGACTTACTGGCAGTGGAGATGAATAACAACAAGTGTCTGCCACCCAGCCCCCCTCTAATTTCAAGTGCCTACACACTTTACAGGAAGACCAAAGGCAGATGATCAAATCAGTCAACCAGAAGAAGGTAACCGGCCCCAACTGAATACCTGTGAAAGTGCTAAAAGTGTGTTCTGAGCAGCTCTAAAAAACTTTTTATCTCTCCATGACACATGCTTTCCTCCAACCATTCCTGACCTCTGACACCGTAATTTTTGTACTTCAAAATAATCAGCTACTGACAGTCTTAATGACTGCCACTCAATAGCACTCATGTTGTTCGCTATGAACTGGTTTGAGAGGCTAGTCTCACAGCACATCAAAGCCTGATACCCCCTCCCCATTACCTTGGACACAGACCAGCTTGTTCACAGCACACCTGGTTCTCACATGTCACTGAATCCAAAAGTTGTGTACCTTGTGTTAATCAGTTAGCATTATTTGAAAGATTTGCGCACACGCACAATGAATTTGGCATTTGGTTGCTTTTAATGAGGACATCTTAAATTTAAAATACAACCAAAAGTGTTTTCTTTCTTGGCCATATGTATAAGTACATTGTTTTTTACAAAATAGAAAGACATAATTGAATTAGTGCAAATGTGAATTGTATCAATCAGATATCTCCTGTGCAGTCTGGATTTTGCAAAATGTAAAGGTAAAAATGTAAACAGTTTGTATCCAGGATGTGTGGGTTCTGCAGAGATGTTTTCTGTCCTCCTCCTGACCTATAAAAGTCCTGGATGAAGGGAAGGTGAATTCTCATGATCCTCTACAGCCTTGTTGTACTTTGAACCCTTTCTGTCTTGTGGGTGAGGCAAAACACACAGTGATGGGCGGACAATGACAAGAAGAGTAACAACTGTATGAAAGATGTGTCTATTTGTGAGATCCATCACAGGTTCTGAAAAAAGGAAACTGGAAGTCCACAGTAGACTCAGTGTTACTTAAAACGATCAAGGGATGTTTTATGGTCCACTTCAGTACCGGCTTTCTTCGGTTTCCTGATGATTTACTAGTATACTAAACTCAAAGAAACACAGAGTACCTACATTGTTAAAAATGCAGAAAAGAAACAAACCCAACATGGTTTATTTTGTGTATTAAGCTCGTTGTCAAACATGGACTGAAGCTCTATGAGTTATATTGATGAATATCTTATCCAAGGTGACCAAACAGTGGACTGAAAAGAATAATCCATAATCTTCACCAAACAAATACTGTTTCAATTAAAATAATGACTTTTATGAATTCATTTTCTACATGTGATTTATCTTTACAGGGGTCCTGATGCTTTGTCCAGTGGTATGTGGCCTTGAATAAAAGGTATTCCTTGGACATGATTGGCAGCACAAAACAGACAACCACATGAAATATAGGAAGCTCCTTTAATTCAATGCTAATATTTGAAGATTTGAATAAGTTTTAGGGACACCACGTATGCACAGGAAACAGGAAGGGCAAGATTCAAAACGTTGACCTTATTATTTATCTATAGTTATCAAAACAATATGTTGGTATAATCAAAACTGAAAGAAAGACACTCAACCGCCTCTCCTTCGCAGTGAGTATTGTATTATAGTTAGAGTTGGTTTTATTTGCTTGGCTAAATGAACAACCTGAAGAAAAAAAAAAAACCAGAATGAAAATAAGAACAAGGATGGTTGCTGAATACACTGCAGTTAGAACTAGCTTGTGCTAACTAATTAGCAACTGAAAAGTTAATTCTAACATTAAAATTATTATACAATACTGTTTCAAACCATGGAAGATGTTGAGTAAAGTCTGATCCGGTTGTTGCAGATTTGAAGATTCTGAGGAATGCTGAGGTTTCATCTGGACCAGTATGTGGTTTGAACGACAGCTTCTGGGTTCAAAACTGACACATTTCTGACCGGTTCCTCCCTGGGTCTGCTGCCGCCCGTACTGTCGGTTCTTCACATCAAGCATTAGCAGATTCAGACACTATTTTCTAAAAACTGAAAACACTGAACAATTTTCCATTTGACTGCTTTTTGGGACCCTTTCACCATCAGCTTTATCCCACAATCACATTATGAATTCAGTTACTTTATTTCTGGGCTGCATGATATCAGAACATGGGCTATTGTTGATATGACTTGTCAGGCAAGTTGGGATGTATTGTAGAGAATCCATTTTATTGAGGAAGGCATTTAAATAATTAGTTAAGTATTTTGCATAATTTTAACAATAGTTTGAAATATTATTGGGCCCTACTGAAAGCAACATTTTTGTCTAATGGAATATGGCAGAATAATTGGTCTGCTCTACATAAACAACAATAAGGGAGGGCATCAATGCCAGCTGGGATACTACTGACTTTTGATCTGAAAAGATTTAAGCTTCCTTTAATGGATCCTGCCTGGAGGGCATCTTTAACATTTCTGCCCCGGTTTTAATGGACAGCCTGCTTAGCCAGTACATCCATTCTTCCATCTGTTTATCTGCTGCTGTGATAGATGGGCTGTGGAGGAGCCCCCCACCCCACCTCACCTACCCCAAACAGTGAAACTACAATCACTCTCCCCATCACTACTGATAACACAGCTCGCCAAAAACGCAAGCTCACAATGGCAGCAGGTCTTCACAGCAAACTAGGTTAATGATGCAGGAGGACTGCCTGTCAGTCTCTGGACTCACAGAGAACACACTTCTCACCAGTCTGCTGGCCAGAAAACGAGGGCAGAGAGGCGACTCTCAGAACACCATGAGGGGCATTACTGCTTTAATTATTATTTTAGCTTTAGCATTTTAGCCATAATACTCAAAAGAGAAGATATAGTCTCAAAACTTCAATGTATTTTATCAAAATTTTATGTAATAGATTGACTAATAGTGCGTGATTGTTGCCTGAAGGAGACAGACACATTGGACAGTAGGCAAAACCTGGAGACCTCATCTAGCTGCATGATAGACAGTAGTCATGGATGCCATAATTCTGGATTTTATATAAAAAAGACTTGAAAGAGGAAAATCTGTAAAAAAAAAAGCCATAAGAAATCTCCCCTGTTGGATTTTAAAAACATGTAGAGGACACGTAGAAGATGGGCCTGGTTAGATAAGACTTCAATATCCTCAAATTAAAACCAACCTGCATGACAGCATGCATATGCCTCATTTGATCATATGAGCATCATAATTTGGGGTGCTAAATACAGGTCAACTCTGTAAAAACACAGGTTAGAAATCTTATGTATCTATACAATAGTAAAGTGTGTGATTGTAATGTGTAAAAAATGCTGAAACGTTCAAGTAGTAGAAATAGTGTTGTATCTTGAAACTTATTTTGCTGATTAAAACGTGAACAAATGAATTCACAATATGTGATACATCAAGGAATATGATGCATAGCATTCATGTCGTATCCTGACTATACAGTATATTTTGCATGTGTAGTTGACTGAAGAGTGACCAGAATTGGTGGTTCTTGGCGCTGGTCAAAATGAGTTTCATGCTGCATTTTATTGTGATTTATTCTAAAGACTGCCTTAAGAAAAGCAAAACTGAAAGTCCAGATCTGATCTGACTGTCTGTCACAGCCAGAACCTGCAGGAGGAGGAGGATGGTTCCTAGTCTCGTGACCCAAAGCGAGTGTGTCTGGTGGACCACAGGCAGTGAATCTCTATCAGCACAGTTGCAGCATTTGCATAATGTAACATGAGATTGTGAATGTTTACTGCTGGGTCACTCTTACATAACTTTCATAGTAGTTCTAAAATTTGCTGTGCATTTATCTGTCATGGCTTTCTCTCTCATTTCCAGTTATTGCAGCTAGACTCATTACCAAACCAAACGACAAACACATCACTTCTGAGCTTGCCTCCATTCTGTGGTCTCTAATAGATTTCAGTTTGATATTAGAGTCTAACTGTAGTGTTGTGGCAGCACGATGGTTTACCTTGTGGCCCCACTGGGGGAAACAGATCCATATTGTTGAATCAGTAATGCAAAGTTTTTAAGGCTGAGCATGTGTGGGGTGTGTTTTCCAAGCATTTACTGATTCTAAATCAGATTTACAGACACATGTCTGGCTCAATTCGATTCAAAAATACTTTATTCATCCCAAAGGGAAATGGATGTTATTGTAACTCATATCATCCAAGTATCTTTAGGGTGGTTGTGGATGGTGATTCTATGGGCAGAGGAATCTCTGGTAGCAGTTAGTCTTGCAATGAACTGAAGAGGCGTCTGACTGAATACAGAGCTGCTGTATGAGTCTTCTGACTACATTTAGCCTCTAGTTCTGTTATTTCCTTGCTTTGTCCAAATCCTGTGGTAGGACTGCAGGTAGGTCTGGATACTGGTTGTGAAGTTGAACTCAAATGTTCCCTAAAATGTTTGTTCATGATATAACATTAAATTTTCATATAGGATGTTTGGGTGGGTATTTATCATATTGTTTATCATTTACCATAATAAATTCATCATTATAAGAATTTTGATTCATCATCATGATACATTCCAATTAATGATGTTTAAAAAATAAAAACACTATTCTTACTGTTGAGATTGTTCGTTTTACTGTTTTCTCTGCTGTTTGATCAATGAAAACATAAAAAAACAATACATTTCAAAAGATGATTTAATATAGCTTAATGTGCAATTCCATGATGCAAATCTCACTTCTGCATGTGACTGCACTGCAAAAGCACAAAATCTTACCTAGTATTTTAGTCTAGTTTATAGTGAAGATATCTTAGTTCACTTGAACTTAGACAAAAATAACTTACAAGTAACTTTTCAGCAAGATATAGGAGCTTGTTTTAAGTAATTACTTCCTTAATAATGATGAAATAGTACTAGGTCTACTGGCAGATTATTAAACAATGGAAAAATGTCCTGTTACAAGTGTAATAATATGACAGTGTGTGTCACAGCAATTATAAGAAGTAATAAATAGTTATTATTGTCACTTGTAATCTTATTCACAAAATTACCACAACATACTGTGAGTCTGTACTGCCCACACCTACTAAGATGTGTTTTTGGATAACCTGAAAAATTCAAAGTGTGGCAGAAAAGCAGAAGCAGCATAGGACCTCTTCACCAAGGAAGGCAACCAGTTTCATCCTGCAAAGATGTTTTGTTTTTCTCTGAAGATATTTCCTTTCTAATTTGGAACATTTTGCAGAATGCCTCGTTCTTATTTACGATATTAGTACACTTGCTGCATGAATTTGTCCCTCAACAGAAACCCTCAGTGCCTTTCTCTCAGTATGCTGCCCAGCCGAAGAGCCCAATCACACAAATGTGACGATCTCTGTGGGCTAGCTTCCAGGAAATCTTCCTGTTTCCCACAACACATTGCTTCAAATTATTTCATTGAACACACACAGAGCTGAAGATTTAGGGCTTACAGCACGAGACCGACAGAAGTACTGCTGGCTTGCTGAAATCACTACGGCGAGGCAGGTAATTACGATTAACTGTGAAATTGTGTCATGATTTTCATGCTGCTATTAATTACCTCGTCGCTTGCACTGGCTAGGAGAAACATAATACCTGACTGCGTCCCTCTAACTTTGCCGTGAAGATTATTTATCATCATGGGTTGTAATTATACCCGGGGCTCGGCGCTTTCAAATGGATTTACTGCGGAGCTGATAGCATAAATGTTTGATGAGATGTTTTCACTGATGTGTGACTACCTTTCTGTTATTGCCAGAGAAAGGCTCACAGGTTCCTCTCATCGCTGGCTGTGTTCGCCTCAATCACGGCTGATAAGATCATGGATCCAGGAGGAGGGCTTTACGTCACGTACTGGACCTGCACGCGCTCCTCATTTGTCAAAGGTCAGCTGTGTGAAGCAGGTTGTGAACGATTACTGCGTACAGCCCTGCTTTCTGTCAAAACAGCCCCCAGGGTCATTAATGTGCCGCCGTTGGAAGAAAACAGTGTGTCTCGCCGGGGCCCAGGCTGCGTGTCAAACAAAGTCAATTTATTTCTGAAAGGCAAATGAAGAAATACCATCTGTGAGTAATACAACAGTTTGAGTTTTTTTTTTCTCACACAATTTAATGGAAGAAAATTTCAACTAACAAAAAAAAATAAACAATGGAAGTCAAGCTGCCAAACTAATTCCAACTTTAGAGTGGATGGAAATGCTGTAAAAGTTGTAACACAGCAGAAGCAGGGAAGTCAAGCGAGAGGTACGTGAACATGTTGAACTCTTTTCACTCATTAGCCTGGTAAAAACCAGCCTATTGTTCTACGCTTCACTTCATCCAGAGGGTCTGGACACTCATCTGTCGAGAAACCATTACTTCCTTGAGGGGTGGACTTTGTTGAAGTTTTAAATTTGACCTAAATGCTAACATTTGGCTGTTACATTTGAAATGCGCCAGTTTGATGCTGTTATGCTTACTGGAAATGCAAACATACTGTATGTCGCGATATTACCTGCCACAATGTTTCTCTTCAGGATGAAGTATGTCTCCTTACCACTTACTCACAGCAGCTTTGGGTAGTGGACTTTGACTATTCTATTATTATGGATATTTGTCAGTATTCTACATAATTAGGGGTTATAGATGTGAATCCTCACACTGCTGTCATTTTTGGAATTGTTTCTTTTACACATTGCCTTAAGTTCCTGACATTTGGGATAACTTGCATTCACACTAGCTTTGTTTAATCTGCTTTAATGAGAGAGTCTACCTAGATAGTCCAGTTTGCTTGGGGAGGTGTGAATGTGCAATCCAACTATGATGTGGACCAAAAAAGCTAATTCTGGTGTACCAACAAATCTTGGTCTGTGTTCGGTTAAAATGAACTCTGGCGCGGTTGAAATGCATAAGCAGAGCAAAGACTATTCTAAAAGCAGAAGTGTACTACAACACAGGGTATTCTGGGTAAATACAATCAAAACAAACACATCAATCTAGAGCTGGTGGGACAAAGAAAAAATAGAAATCCTACAGCCTCTGAAATCTGATGCCACTCAATTTTTGTTTCCATTTTGTGAAGAAGGAAGGTGCTCATAGTGTCTTCTTCAGATGTTTTTATGTTGTTTCCTGTAGTGGTTCTTGGTGTAGCGCCCCTACAGTTGAGCAGGGGGACAAGGTTGCTCAAAGGGTTTGGTTCATTTGACAGAACGGAAAATGTAACCAGTGATGCAATTTTGGCCTCCAGTCAAACGAAGTCTACCAGGCGATCAGGTTGCTACCATGGTTTCCGGTGGTATATCAGCAGTATGGAGTATGATCAAACACTTCAAGCTAATTATTTAAAACTTCCCATAGAGACGCTAGGAGGAGTGGTGAGCAGTGTAGTGAGTGGTGTAAGACTGGTTGACTGTCTTTGATCTTGTTGAAACCCAAAACCACCATCAGACAGGGACATAATAATTTTGGGGTTGCAGAACACATCTAAAGAAGTCCATGCATTTTTCATGCTCTGTTCTTCTGTCCTTCTTTTTAAACCTCAAAAAAACACATTTTCACACACATACCTTAACGATGATGACCCACATGATCACTTAGCAGTGATGGATTTGTAGAACTGCTAGAGGTCCTATAAATCAACGCCTGGGTTTGTCTGGTACTGCTAAGCTTCAACCTTGAAGATACGTTGTTTAAATTGAAATTCTGAGTCACAAAGTTAAGACCAATCACAATCAAAGCTGCTAGAAATCAGTTAGCTCTCTGGATGAAGTAGTTGGTCATCAGTTACTCATGTTGCTGACTTTAAACATAATATAATTGGTGATGACATAAATTATACAACACTAACGTGAAGCTTGGAGAATTCCAACTTTCTATGAGCGTAATAATATTAGAGATAAAATCACTGGAAGTTTAGCATAATAACTAATGTGTTTTGAATTTCCATGCCTCCTATTATTATCATATTGATTACAAATTAATTCAGTGTGTCAAAGCAAACAAACAAAAAGCTAAAGTTGATTTCTTTTATTATGCCATTCTTTCATCAGATGGTCACACTGATCTTATCTTAGTATCTGGAATTCATAAATGCATGTCTATGCTGCAGATCTTACTTTTTGTTCACTTGTTGTGAAGATTACATAAAAGAGAATGAGGTTGTCTAGGTAATACTATTACTTTTAATACAGAATCAAACTAAAATAAAAAATTAATCAGGGTTGCAAAGTGGGGCAGATGTATCACTGTTTTGATGGTGATACATCAAAATCACCACCATATTGTTTTGAGGGTGAGGTTTGAATCGTAGCCTGGCTGGTTGTTTTTGGAGTTTGCATGTCTCCCTCTTCATTCCTGGGTTCTTTCTTGATACTCTGGCTTCCTCTCACATTCCAAAAGCAAGAATATCGCTGGATGCTTTCCTGTATATTGCCTTATGATGGAATGGCAATCGCTCCCAATTTGTATCCTACCCACTGACTGCAGAAACTTACCAACATTGTTTTTGAAACGTATCATTGTTACATACTAAAAGTTACAATGGTCATTATAGTCAAACATGTCAACTGTAATTTTATTAAACTCGTACTGTCTAGATGGTCCAGCCCCTTGTAGATTGCATCATGGGCTTACCCAGTTCTGGTCTGCATGTCCACTAAATCACATCTAGAATGAAATATGGTTGTGAAACTGGATTTTAATGGAAAATCTGCATATTAGAGTCACACAAAGTTTCTCCTGACAGAAGGTGTTCTCATAGGAACTCTTTCTAAGCGTGACACTAAATTTAGTTAATGGCTGTGAAAAGTTGTCCATGAGGCTTTTTATCTCTCTTGAATTCCACCAACTAATGCAGGTGTCAAATCGCACTCTGTCTGTTTTTTGGGTTTTTCTGTCTATGCACACAAAGGTGATGACCCAGCCCAGTCATATGTCATCCCCATCGTGGCTGAGTGCCCTTGCTTAGGCAGTTAACTTTGCCCTCTGTGAGTGTTCCCTCAGAGGGAGGGTGTTAAGAGCCATTTCATTTGCTCTTAACACCTCTCTCAATTGCTTTGATAAATGGCATTCTGTCAGCATCAAAGGTACAAAGACACCAGAGGTTTTTCTAAACCCATCACAGTGATCGTATCAAGTTGTCTCAGGAGAAATGTCACATTTTGTTGAGAGCTCGGTGATGACAGTATGACTTCTCCACAATCGCAAAATAAAGGAACAAAATAAGCTGGGTTCAGGCTGCGTCGGCCACTGTAAGCTAATCCACAGGTTAGCGGGAGAGGGAAGTGGGGGGGGGTCAGGTTCTGTTCATATGTAAGTAGTTTGTTACCATCAGATAATGACCACAAAACCCCCTAAAAAGGGGAGATAGTGAAGAATGAGAGCATTTTGGTGGAAAGCATCATCATTGTGGCAGTCACGTTAATGAACATTACTGACTGCAAAGGCAATTAATTACAGCTTGCATCATCACCCCGGAAAAAGTGTTTAATTATTTTTTGATGCACTCCGTTGCACTCAGCAAACCTCGTGGAGTGTGCTCAGGCTGACAAAATGGATGCTGGCAGCGAACAGGCCAAAATGTGGTTCCACCAGCTAATGGCTATTGTTCTGGCAGGGCAGATGGTGTTTCCATGACAGTTTAGAGGCAGCAGAGGTGACACTTCTTCAGCTCTATACAACATCTTTATCACGGAGAACTGATAACAGATATAAACAATGACACTAGGAAAAATAATGCTCTACCTACTTTGGCCAATCAAATTTTGCACAAATCTGACATTTGTATTTTTGTGTATTTTTTGTTTTTTATGTGTTTATTTGTGTCTATTGTCCTTTTTGGATGTGCTGTTCTTATTGTTATACTGCAGTTTTGTCCCTTCTTCCTTGACAGATCTCTTATATGGAAGACTAATAACTTACCTCATCTCATCTAATCTCATCTTATCTTGTTTTATCTTATAACTTATGCTGAACTGTTATTTTTTATATTATATGCACTTTACAGTTGCAATCTCAGTTATTCTAACAAACAATTGTGTGAAGTAGAAGGAAACAGAATTATGCTACAGCTTTAAGACCCTCCTCCTGGCTCTGATTGGTTGATTCTGTCTGAGTGGTGTATTTCTACAGTTGGTACTGGGAGCACTGGGAGAAGTCAGAGTACCTCAATTTTTTCAGATTATCTTCCTTATATATTATACTGTCACAACATAATGAGAGTTTTCAACAAGAACCACATGATATTCATAAACCATGTAAAAACAAATATCCTTGGGCAAATTGGAGCTACATTTATTCAACACAGCCTAATTTACTTGGAAATTGATAAAAAGGAAAATGACAAAGTGTCCCTGGGTTCACTAAGGGTCAATTGAAACTTCATTAAAACAGCCAGAACGTTTGTTGGAAAGTCTTTGGTAAATAAGGCGGGCCGTCTGGCCTCTGGGTGTGTAACAACACCACAAAGTGTGGTCAGGAATCCTCAAATTTTTCTGCAGCTTCATAAACACATTTTCATTCTGTCATTAGCACAGACAGTTGATGGGCTTGTTCTCTCCTTTAATTATTGAGCAGAGAACAGAAGAGTATTAGCAGATATGCATGATTGAAGAAGGCAAGCAGGATCATCTGCTTCATGTGGAGGAGGCCACTGGCTCTGTTGATGGCATGTTTGCTCATAATGCAACAGCAGCCAGACAATTTAATTAAACACGTGGCCTCAGAGCAAGTACAGGTTTCTGTGTGATGGCGCTCAGATCTGACATCGTTTCTTGGATCTCGGTTGTGAGATGTTTTCTTCGTGGTGCGTGTAAATGACTTTCCTGGAAGACTTTTCTAGCAAAGTTAATGAACTGTTATGCAACAAACAGAAAGCTTGCTGTTTTTATTCATTTTGCGTCTTAATTTGGGATGTAGTGATTTATGAAGCAACTGCTTCCATATATAGAAAGACAAAAAATAAAAAATGCGATCTGGCTGCAACAAACAATGGTTCAGTGTCTGTAGAGAAGGATGCTGCCTCCACTCTACTGGAAGATGAATTTTAAGTGCGAAGGTCAAATCAATACAATCAAGTGATGGATGCAGAAGAAGTTAAAAACACAGAGAAAGACAGAAGAAATATTGGCAGTGGATTAAAGCCGTGAGCATCTTCTGTGTTTCTTTTCTGCTGTGACTCTTTTGTCTGTGGGAACTGCTGGGAATCAAACACCAGTGGGGGTTTGTTCTACATGTATGTGTGTTTTTTATTAAAGTCGTTTCGTTCTAAGGAAAGAGGTGCAGGTGCGATCTTGTTAAAGAGTCAAATGGAAAAACTCCTCTGCCTCAGTTCTCACCTCACCAGGAAAAAATCTTATTGTAACAATAATTATTAGAAAACCTGGAACACCCACAGACTGCTTACACATCTAATTTTTGTTCAATTTTAGACAATAAAAGCAGGTGTTATTTTTTCTTCTTTTTTCTTTACTTTTTCAGCCAAGTCAAGATGAAATAATGTAACAGCAGCTTAAGAAACTAGTATGAATCCTCAGATTTAATTGTATTTGGTACATACTCAATCTGGGGATGGGTGTGTGAATTACTTAAATTTGAATGAGCTATTGTATTGTATTCAATACATTTACTTAATATGGAATATAGAAACGCATTGGTGTGAACCAGATGCATTGTGTTTAAAGGGGCGATGTTAAGATTTTCCATTTTATAGCGCCATCATGTTACCTTCAGTTTTTATAAAAATGCTGTATGTATATGAAGTAGCTTAAAAAAATGTTGACTTTGTATATTGATGCCTTGAAATTGTCGTTTCTAACTGATCTCAGGAGAGTTGCAGTTCGTATGATGAGCCCATAGATGTGCAGTTCAGCTGTTTACTAATCTCGCTGTGGCTGCAAACTCCAAGGAGGAGCTTCATGAAAGTAGCTTTGTGAGA
Source organism: Xiphophorus maculatus (assembly GCF_002775205.1). Classification (NCBI taxonomy): domain Eukaryota; kingdom Metazoa; phylum Chordata; class Actinopteri; order Cyprinodontiformes; family Poeciliidae; genus Xiphophorus; species Xiphophorus maculatus. Next base: position 22,268,043 of record NC_036463.1, read on the forward strand.
GCAAGTGTTTAGGCACCCCTCAAAGAATGCCATGGAAGATTCAAAGATTTGTCAAATATGCATGAAAGAAACACGGCCACACTGCAGGTATGTTTCTGATGAGGGAATAATATTAGAACATGTTGCATAGTTCAAAAAAGTTTATTTTACATGATACTGTCCCTTTAAGAATGTCTTTGGGTAGTTGCTAATAACATCCAAACAAGGCCATTATTTCCCAACACACACTATTTGATCTGACATTTCATTCAAAAACACTAAAACAACCTTTTACATGTTCAGCTTTATTCAAGGTCCAACTGTCCACAAGAGGGCTCCGTCTGGGTTAGGTTCATGTTCATAATTTAAAAGACCAAACAATGTGTCTAAGAGTTGGCCATTTTATCTGGATAAAGAATTTGGTTAAATTAAACAAATTGTTGGTTAGTATTAAATTATCATTTAATGCTCATCTAACGAGCATTAAATGCATTGAATTTAGTCAAGATAATATAAACAAATGTTGTTGCTATATGAGAACACCTGTTGAAAAATGTGTGCAATCACATGAGACAGTTTGCAAACATGAATGATAATATAAATGGTCTGCAGTCCGCTATGCAGCTGCGTGCTGTATTGTCTCACACAGTGCACACCTGTGCAACACACAGGAAGATAAAATGTGATGCAGCCGAACAGCAGGAAGCAGGAGGCAGGAGGAAAGTTCCAGGTCTGGCTCAAACTAATTATGTGTCGTTGTTTGGCCGACTGCACTCCCACTACAGTTTGTTCAGGGAACCATTTGATGGCAAATACTGGCAAATAAGAGTTTAATGGTTCCTCTGGAAAGTATTTTTACACTTTTTCACATTTTCCTACGTTACAGCCATAATGTATTTTATATGAATTTTATGTCATTGTGAAACACAAAGTCGTGTCTTGTAAAGTGAAAGAAAATCCCTTTTTAAATGTTGCCATGTATTCTAACTTGAATTCTAATACTAGAACATGGTTTTATTTAAAGTCTTAAGTCTTCTCCATCTTTTCACAGGTTTGCTTGCAGGATTGTCTTCCTATCTAACCAACTTCTCTGTCCCAACAACATGATGCTGCCACCACCTTGTAGAGTCAGCTTCTTTGCTGTGATAAAAAAAATAAGCATATTGGCTTATGTCAGGGTGTACAGACATCCTTAGTCTTAAAAAGTCCAGTGTTTTAAATGTATTAAAAGAATGTATGTTGGCCTTAAATACGTTAATCACAGGTTTTAAATTTTGTTGTGGCAGGATCCTTTAATCTTATAGTAGTATTTTTTTTTTCTGTCACACAAAAGTTTCTTTCAAATGTCATTTTATTCATTATTGGCAATTTATTGATAGGTATGGTACAAAACCATGCAAAGTAATCGCATTACCCACAAACAGCAGACTCACCCACTTAAAATGAACTGAGGTAAAATGCATAACGTTTGCACAAAGTAGAAAAAAATACAACAAATAAATAATGACATGGGACCATTTGACACTAAAACGTACCATCCACAATTATGTATGAAAAAAAAAAATATATATAAAAAAATGGATTTGGGAAAGCAGCAACTCAGAGACAATAGTAGTAGATTTCTCATAAAAAGTTAAGTTTATAAAATTTGTTTTCTGGAACAGTAAATATTATCTTTTCTAAGTTCATTCACAACATAATATCCCTTATCCAGTGTGAGTGTGAAGGGGGAGTTGGATCTTTTCATATTAATAAGATAGCTCTTCTTGTCAATTAGTGATGAAAGTTAGAACATTCTCTGTTTGAAACAGTCCAGCTCTGGATCTGCTCCAGAGATGGCTGAGAAAAGGTTTGTCTCATACTCACAGAGCAAAACTACAGGTACACAGAACACTGACTTCATGTCCCGCAAAAGTTTGGGCTGTTCAGCCATCTTCATTCTGTCACCCGACTGGTAACCACCTGCTAATATATCTTTGCTAGCTAGCTAGCTTTTGTTGTGTCTATTATGGGAAATTGCACATTTGCTCCTCTATTATAACCTGCTCTAAGAGGTCAGAGGCTCTAAGAGAGCCAAAGCTACAGGTCTTTGAATTTACTCTTGATTCATGGTACAATGTTTTATTTAAAGTTAGTCGTGATCCAGGACTCCTTTTGTTCACATGGAACATGTTTTAAAGCTAATTGTAAATTTTGTTCCAGTTTCAAAATGACTTGCTTGTTCTTTCTTCTTTCAATCCAGACATGGAGCTGGGAGCTCAGTATTGTGTATACAGTAATAGCAGAAAGAAAAAGACATCCATATCAAACATACCTATGTTATACTGAATGGAGAATGTGCTGCCTAGGCTGCATTTAAGGAAAGTGGGACATGAAGTGAAGTGGCACACTTAAGCTCTAGTGCATTTATTTCTTGGAGGATAAAAATCGGGTCAACTGGATTTTTTCTGAAGGTTTATTGTGAAGATTTTGTGACTCTTAAAACAGATGACTTTGAGAGGAAAATGGCACAGCATTTGTTAGTCTCAGAGCTGCCACTGAAACAGAGAGACTTTCTCTAAAGTCTGTCACATTGGAAATCACTTTCTTCCTGAAGATGATGTTCACACTGAGCTGTAGGAGTGAAGAAAAACTGCTGAAGATCTGCTCTCAGTCTCTTAAGACGGGTGGAGCAGTTGTCTTGCAATCCAAAAGTTGTGGGTTTGAATCCAGCATTTTCCTGTCACAAGTCAATGTGCCTGTGAGCAAGGCACTTAATCCCACAATGCCTACTAATCTCTGCATTGATGTATGTGTTTGTGAATGTAGAAGTGCTATAAAGCGCTTTCAGAGGCCAAATAAATACAGTCTATTTAAACAAATTTGTTATAAAAGTGTTACTGATTAAACTTTAGCTTTAGCATAAAGCTACATAATTTTTGAAGTTTAATCAGTAATAATTTTATAACAAATTTATGTCAGATCATGATTTCTTGGTTAATGACAAGCTGTCATAACAAAGGCATTTTGAATGATGTCAACTTTGTGTTAAAAGTGTCATGATTTACCAAATGACACTTTATGACAGCAGTCATAAATATTCATGAAGATTTAATCATGTTTATGACAGGTGTTATGTCATGTTTATGACGGTGTCATGACAGTTTTATTCAATACCCGTTAAATATAGTGTTACCAATATTTTTTTTAAATTTTTTTATTGGTTGGAAATTTCTTTGTATTTTTTGTAAAGTGCCTCAAGATGACATTCATTCTGAATTGACTCTATATAAATTAACTGGATTGAATTGGCTTTAATGATCAAATGTAAGAAAAATGACCCACATCCCCGTCAATCATTAACTCTTTTTCTACCTTTTCCTTTGTGAAACACTCTGAATAAGCCATAGATGCCAAAAATATATATTTTTTAAAAACTTCTGCTCAAAGCAGAGCTTCTTATAAAAGATGTGATACATTTTAGAAGGATCCGGTATGTTGTTCTGACTGACATTATCCACTTGACAAAGAAGAAATGTAGTCAAAGCTTTGTTAAGCTTCCAGCTTCCAGCTTGTATTAAATGCAGTTTATCTGAGTACTTTCCTGTTCATGGGTCATGCTGCTCTCCTAACGATGAGAGAAATCTTTTGGCTTCACAGGTAATCAAATCATTTACAAAATGGCACACTGAGTAATTATGGCACAATTACTCAGTGTGCCATAAAACCCAGGGAGTTACAGATTATCCAGCCTTCTCTTGAACGCATCAGGCTGAAGACCCGAGATAACTGCGGACCAGAACAAAGGAAGAGTCCTGATTGGGCTCCAGTTCAATTAAGAGCAAATTTTAAGAGTGACAGGATTTGTGTCTGTCGCAACAAAGGGCAGAGTGTTCCCTGTCTGCCCCAGAGACTAATAACATTCCAGCAGGGTCTCTGCTGGCCTAATGACTCAGGACGAGCTGTGCCTGCCCTGCTCTTGTCGGGTCGCTGGTCAATCTCCACCCCACCCCCACCCTGCCTCCATCACAGATTGCTCCTGTCTGATGCTACAAACTAGTTTTATAACCTTTCTGACCGCAGAGGCACAGAAAAATTGGACACACCCTCGCTAATACAGAGCTTCTCTCATTTGAGAAAATTACAGCGCTTTAACTGGAGAGGGATTCAGTCCTCTGCTTTTGTCTGAATTATAAACTAGGAGAAAACAGAAGGCAATGTGTTTAGCAGTTAACACATTCTCTGTTCATATCTCTTTTAAATATGCTGTTGAGTAAAAACCGAACTTGATAATGGAATCATTTTGGAAAACATTGGCCAAACAAACTGACTCAAGGATTGTGATAAAAAATAATCACAACAAATAAGTTTGTTGTGAAATAAATTGAACAGAGGTTCCTTTACTTAAAGTGTGGACTGACATCATGACATCTCATGTCCATCACATCATCTTAAAAGGATCGACAAACAGCGCATTAATTCCCTGTCTGTGAATATTTGAACCAAAATATGGTGGAATTTTCCCTTAACTGAAAATTATTATTATTTTTTGGGGGGCAGGGGGTAAAATTACTTCAAAAACTAGATGTCTTTGAAATTTTTCAACTATGGAAGTCACAATTTTTGTTGGTATTTCCTAGTAGTTCTAGAGACTATGAACAAACACAAGAAGTCAAAATGGTTGAGGCAGTTATACATGACACAGCTGCTGAATATCAGTTTGTGATCTACTCTTTATTATATCAGACACTATTAGCTAGAGTTATACTACTTGCTATAGCTAGCACCATTAGCAAGCTCTAATGCCAATAGCTAGAGCTACACTATTAGCTAGAGCTAACAACATTAGCAGGAGTTCACCCCATTAGACAGAGCGAATGCCATTAGCAGAAGCTAACACCATTAGTAGAAGTTAACGTCCTTAGCTAGACCTACACTATTAGCTAGAGCTAACCCCTTTAACAGAAGGTAACGACATTAGCAGGAGCTAACATCATTAGCAGGAGTTCACCCCATTAGATAGAGCTAATGCCATTAGCATAAGCTAACACCATTAGTAGAAGTTAATGTCCTTAGCTAGACCTACACTATTAGCTAGAGCTAACCCCTTTAACAGAAGGTAACAACATTAGCAGGAGCTAACATCATTAGCAGGAGCTAATGCCATTAAGACTGGATTAGATTTAGATTAGATTAGATAGTATTTTAAGTTGTCTGCATCAACTACAAGTCTCATCTTATTCCATTTGTACTGTTTTACAATCACAGTCTGCATAAAATAATTTCATGATCCAAAAAAGCCTTGGTCTCCATTATGCTGTTTGTTTGTTAATATTCTCTAACAGATCTCTCAGAACTTCACAGATTTTGACTTTTCAGTTTTTATCTGCTTATGACTTTGAAAGTCAGATTTAATTTTGCTTCCACTTTGACAGAAAGTAAACCAGGAAGGTAGAGTATCAGATAAATGTTTTAATTCAGGCTGGTGTTCAAAAGTAAAGCATGTATGAATTGTTATGTTTAAATGTGTCACAATTTTGTACAGCCTCACATCTAGCCATTTATTCCATTCAACTCTTCATCACATTACTGATAATAGCTGCACATATCAATGTTTGCTATCCTGTCATTGCTTTATAATGTTTCAATATTTGAACCATAACTGCAGAATATTTATGGTGAACAAAACCCTAAATTTTTAAAATCTTTTCATTCACTTTAATCACTTCCAATGATTTCTCTTTGCATTAATTCACTCTGTGAATTCCCATTTATATTAATCACTTCATTTTTTTCTGGAATAGTTCATTCTTTTATTGAAGAACTTTTCTAACTTTGACACCACTGTGGGAAGGTTGCATGTTTCTTTATTGATTAAGGAGGATATTAATTTAACATGACTGGATTTAACAGCTTAGACATACAAATACAACAATTACAAAATTTACAAAAAATGACTGAAACACTGCGATTCTAGCAAGAAATGTCTGAAATCTTATTTAATAATTAGTTTGGTTTGTGTCTTGAAATTCCACTTGGAACTTAACAATAACTGTTGTGCAAAAATAACACAATCAATATTACTATAATAGGTAAATATATACAGCACACTACAAATGGATCATTGATGGCAATTGTTCTTGAGATTCAACCCTTCTGGTTTTACTGCTTATCTGTTATAATTCTTGATAAGGTCACTCAGAGGCCAGAAGATGATGTCATTCATGGATCTGGTTCATACCTTCCAAATGAACCTAATAAACCCAGACACATTAATGCCACACTGTGACTTAGAAGACCTCATAACAGAAATATTACTCTCCTCTATCCTGAGCTTCACCTGCGAGTGGATGATTCAAGGCCACCTACAGAGAGTTGGAATTTAGATATTCTGATGGAGGAAAGAACAGCTGATATTTAATTAATGAAGCACAACAACTTCATTCCAGTCCAATTCACTTCTGAAACACTTTATTCATCCCAAAGGAAAAATGAATGTTGTCATAACTCAGACTATCCACATGTCTTCCCAGAGTTGTTGTGGATGGTGATGCTGTGGGCTGGAAGGATCTCAAGTAGCAGTCAGTATTGCAATGAATCTGAAGAAGCTTCTAACTGAAGACTGGTGCTGTATGACAGTCTCGGGACTCCAATAAAATGCCAACAGATCCATATCCAGACAGCAGAGATGATATTCCACAGCAACATGTCCTGGATGACATCATCAGTTGTTGGTAAACATTACTAATCCACCTCATCTGCTTTTGTTGCTCTTCTGTAAATCTCTGCCTGGCTGTTTGGTCAGAAAGCTGGGCAGACAGATGCTGGAGTAGGAGATGGGATCTTTGCTCAGTACAGTGGATGGAAGCAACGGTTTGAACTTCCTCCTTCTCTCTCTTTGGTCCTGCTCTGCATCCATGAAACCTCATTTTCAGCTCCTCTTGGATTTGGGGTCAAAGTTCAGTTTCTACTTCAGCTGTAAAGATGCAAATGAGCTGCTCCCAGTTCTAAAAACAATGCCACAGTTATGCATCACAACAGTTGTTAAAAAGTAAGAGGTAAAATTCCAGAGAGAATAATTGTGGAAATGTACATTAACACAAAAATTAATAAAAAACAAAAAAAATAAAAAAAGTCAGAACTAACATAACAGAACTGCTTTGGCATCAATTTAAAAAGACGTGGTGTGCTAATAAATCGGTTTATCTTGGCAGAATGGTTTATGGTTGGTGTGGTGAATAGGGGGCCCTGATTTGGGGGGCTTCCCAGAACCCCATTCCTGCCTGGATCGCCTCTACTCAGAATACAAAATAAACCATTCCTAACTGAAACTTTTACTATCTGTAATGGGCGTGGATTCTGTTTTGGGTTTTGAGTGGGGGTCCACGTGGGAGACATCCCACTTCTAAAGCAGGAGTTCTGACCGGACCTCCCGAACCATCAGTACCCGTCATGATCCACATGCTGCAGCTCACCTGCTCCCAGTTCCAACTTCACCCACTCTGAAAAACGGGAGAAATAAACCGCCAACAACAGTTCTGGGTTGGTGGAGGGATTTTCAAAATAAAATTCTCTCATACATCTGTAGTTATTGAAGCCTCTGAAGGCGCAGCAGCTTCTGTCTGTTCATCTGTCCTCCTCCATGAATCCTAACGGTCAGTGTGTGGGAACGGGGCCGCATCCGGAGCACATTCTCTGAGGTGGGGGAGTGTGTGTGCGCGTGTGTGTGGATGCCACAGTGATCCTCTAAGACTGACGTCTCTCCGGTAGCGCAGAAGAAGACCGCAGCCGGGCTCCTCCACACACTTGAGCGCAGTCAGGCAGCAGGTAGCATCAGCCCGCAGAGTGAGGCAGGAATCCGCGGAGCAGGTGGAGGAAGCCGGAGTTTCCCAGCATGTTCACCCTGCGGAAAGCTGCGTTCAGACACGCTCCTCCAGCGACCGTTTGATACCGCTGGAGCGCAGACTGCTACTGCTGCTGCTGCTGCTGTTGCTGCTGGTGGCTTTTCCCCCTCTCCGTCTCTCTTGATCAAACCTCTGATGTGAAGAACCGAACCTCTGCACAGCTGAAATGATGTGGACCTCTCACGATACTGTTGGATTTGTTTTCCTAGCCGGATTCTGTGTTCAGTTCGGATTCTCCTTTGAAGGTAAGACGCTGGTCGTGTCGGGGTTTTTTTTCTTCTTTTTTTTTAACGAGCTGCCTTGTGTTAAAAGTGCGCAGCGCAAAGGGGACTGCGGAAGAAACGACTGTGATTAAGTGGATGCTAATGCGTAATGGGAAGAGGGGATGAGAAATGAAGGTTGCGTCTTTTTAAATTAGTCATTTTTTCTTCTTTTTTCACAACGCAAGCAACTGGTGCTTTTTCTCTCCCGCTATATGAGACACTTATGTTGTGTTTGGGGAGATGCGGAGCGTGGGTCCGCAGTTCGCTCTGCCGCTGCTGGGGAAACACGGAGCTGTTGGTTTTAAAGCTGCCCTGGTGCGTGGAGCTGTCCGCCGTGCTGAAAGCTCCACTCTGTCCCACTTTGAAACAGCTCAAAGCAGCTCAGTCTGCCCACAGCGGCGTTAGGACACACTGGGAACTAAACGGCGCTTCACGTGGACATTTGTTTGCATAGAGGGGATCCTGAAAATACCATAATTACATAAAAACGCAACTCATTCAGTTAGAGATTCTGAGTAAAAAAAATCACCCAAAATTCAATTCAGTTTAGTTCTCCTCCTTTAATTCACTTTATTTTAGATTATTAAACGTACAGCGTATAAAAAATAAGAATAAAAGCTCCACAAAAATATGGATTGGAGTATGTGCGCAATGAAAAGTCTGAATAATTGAACCATGCTGGCTTTTTCCCATCGAAGTCTCGTCAGTATCTGAGTTGGAGGGAGGGAAGGTGGGAGAAGGGGGCGCGGGGGGAGGGGGTGGGGGTCTACCTCAGTTGGCTCATGAGCCCACGTATCAAGTGCTTCTTTGCACCCGCCTGAACCCCCCTTCCCCCCTCTCCCCCGTCATAACCCGTCCTCTCTCTTTTTTTTTTTTTCTTCTGGTCCGCAGGTCGCTTTACGGATCTGCCCTCTAACATGACGGTTAAAGAGGGCCAAAACATAGAAATGGCGTGCGCCTTCCAGAGCGGAACCGCGTCTGTGTATCTGGAGATCCAGTGGTGGTTCGTGAAGGCTCCGGAGCCCACAGACAGCGAGGAGGAGGTGGACGCCCAAGAGGTACAAAGAAGCCTCTGTTTCTGCTTTGACTATCCCCTCTGCACCCCTCTACGTCCTCTCAAAAACTCCCCCCTCAAACACACATGCACACACACGCCCACATACGCAGACACACACACAAACACACCCCTTCCTCCAGTGGAGAGCAGTGGCTGCTGGGATAGAAGCACACCCACTCATTAAAGGAAAACGCGCTTCATCCAAAGCGATCTGCGCGCTTTTACGCACAAGCGCCCAGAGATACCGACCTGCACCGCTCCGAGCTGCTAATGCTGTGGCTCTTATGGAGATTGAATGTGATCTGGAACTGGTAGCACTTGACCATGGTAGCACTTGACCATGTACACGAGGAAGCAGAACATTATGACCAGCATGCCGCAGGTGAAGCGTTTGTCCTCAGAGTGGATGAGCTCGGCAGCGGGGAAATGCGTAAAGATGAAGATTTCAGTCACTTTAATAAAACAGAGTATGATGACTGATGACTAGGAGACGATAGTTAACAGGTGGTGACAAGATCATGGTCCAGGCTTCTGTGGCTCAAGGCATTCATGGAGTTCCTCTTGTTGCCGATGGTTGTATCCCCTGACGACTATCAGTTGTTTAAGCAGTTTGTGTTGTTGCCTTTTCCTCCAAGTTCCTCTGGTCTCAGTCCGGTTTGTAGAGCTTAATGGAGTTGCTTCTAATATGTTGGAGGTGGTCATAATTATACGCCTGCTTTATGTTCATATAACAACGGAGGAAGAAGGAGCTGTGTACATTTTGAATGTTTGCTTTGCCGCTGTTGTTGTGGTTCACTCCTTGTTATCCATTTTTTTCCCCATTAGCTCAACCATTTAACTAAACAGCAAAATAAATATTCATTTTCACTGTTCATTTTTAACATTATTATTATTATTATTATTATTATTATTATTATTATTATTATTATTATTATTATTATTATTGTTATTATTACACTGCTCAAAAAAATAAAGGGAACACTTAAACAGGTGTTTAACACTTAAAGTGTTCCCTTTATTTTTTTGAGCAGTATATTATTATTATTATTTTAAAATATATTATTTTATTTCATTGATGCTTTGTCTAGTTCTTAAATAGTGTGATTAGTCTATAAAATGTATGTATTACTTTAATTTAAATGTTTATTTTCCATGCTAACCCACATTATTTTTTGATTCTTGACTCTTTAAAATTGGGCTGTCCAAGTTTTTGCCTGGACCAAACTCAAACCTGTTGGCATTAATTCAGTAAAGTCAGTTATACAGACATATCTCATTTTTTTAGATGTACCAATTGATCAGCCAGAGATTAGAATTGGTCAAGTTTCCCTGGATTGGCTTTGGTCAAACAGTGGAAAATCTTTCAGAAACTACAACATGTTTTCTGTTTCATGTCTTATAGTCATGATGAAAAAGAAGTCTAAATCGGAATGTGCAGGTCAGACTTTAACAATAATTGAAAATCTGTATGGAGCAAAAACAGTTCAAAAATCTGCCACTGCAAGGCAACCAGACCCACCTTACTAAATGATATAATCTGCCAGTGGAACTAGTATTTTTATTTTATTTTATTTATTTATTTGTAAATTTTAAGGAATTATTTACTTAAAACAAGCTCCTCTTGCTGAAAAGGTACTTGTCAGCCAGTTTTGTCTTATTTCAAGTGAAGATATTTTGAACTAGAAACTAGAACAAAAATCCTTGGTCAGGTTTTGTGGTTTTGCAGCGTGACGACAGAAAACATGTGATCTCAAATTTTAATTTTCTTCCCATTTTATTCCAAATTTGGTCATAAATCACCTCCCCCACGCCACACACCTTCATCAAAACAGTATTACAAATCCCAACCCAATGCCCCTTGTTTGTTTTCAAGGGGGAAAAAAACAGGAACATTAATTAAACACAAGTTTGTGGGAATAAAAAAATATCTTGTTCTGCATGTTAACTCCATAATAAATGGAGCCAATGAGGCCTGCTGTTGATAAATGGAGAAAATGGCTGAACTGATACGACCAAAGCATATTCCTCTGCGCTGCCTCATTAAACTGCACAACTGGAAACGGTGCACCGATGTATTGTTGCTGGTTCTGACAGCTCCCATTGCCCCCCCCCCCCCCCCAACCCCCCATCCAGAATAATGACGGGCTGCTTGGTGGCTGAGAGCGACTGTGTGTGTTTACTGCAGTCAGATGGATGAAATGAATCGCCTGCTTATTGTGAGCCAGGTAGCTGCATGTCAGGATGTGGAGGAGCTGCTGTATTCTGCAGACAGTCATCAAAACAGGCCTGCTTTTATTCCCTCCCCACCCCGTTTCCTTGACAAAACATATGTGTGTGTGTCTATGCATGCGTGCGTGTGTGAGATGTGAGGATGGCTTGGGTATCCATGTGGCTTTTAATTATTGTTCTTTTGTGGCCCGGTTCTCCGAGTGGCATCAGCTGGGCTTTGATCTTAGCTCGGTCCCGCGTGACTCTTGGACGTTGGGATGAATGGCCTATTCAGACACGCGTCACATTGTTAGCCATGTTTCTTATCTGAGGGAGGCTGTTTGAAATGAGAGCGTGACTGGACGCTCCGTGTGAAAGAAGCGCTCCTTCCTGGTAGTTCGGGGGAAACGTCTACACAAATAAAGGCTGAAAAGTTTGGAGTACGTTGGATCTTTGAAAGCATGACATGAAAAGACTCCGACGGAAGCTTTTCACATGCGAAATAAAACTGAAGTCAAGCGGATCAGTGGGTGAATGTGCTATTTTCAGCTCTGAATGACCACCACTTATCCATACTCAGACTTTTGAAATATTGTTTCTATAACAAAATCTTAAATAATTGTTGCACCCTGTGATATGCACATACTGTATATATCAGAATTATGTTACAGTTTATTCAAGCATTGTGTGGTAGAGACCAGAGGGTGAGTTCTCCGCTTTGTAAAGTTGTTCCTGCATTACATATCTGGACAGTTTTATTTCTCCACTTCCTATTATAGTTGTAAACCTGCATATCAGTTTATTGTTCTAGGATGTATATTCATAAATTCATGCAAATATTCAAATCTGATGTGAGTTTATTTTATTTTGTGAATTATTTGTATTTAATTGCACTTCATGTCCATTTGACAGACTGTAATCTATTGTTGAGTTATGCACCACTATGAAAATTTGGGCTGATATCGACATCCAATATGAATACTGCTCTTGTGGCCAAGAACCCACATATGCCGATATTTACCAATATCAAATATACGGATTTCTTCATCTTGAAAAATACAACCACACCATTGACTTGTTCTCTACTTCAGTAAAACTACCCATAATCCTTTGCTGCATCACTATCACTGTCACAGGACCGCCATTCAGACTGTGAGTTTGTGTCGTTGTGTTCTCCCTCTCTCTCTGGGTAAACTGAGCAGACTGCAGGACAGATCAGGCAAAGTTACGCCTTGGATTTAAATCCAAATATTTTTTTGCTGTTGTCTTTAGACTATGGCTCCTTTATTTCTGTGTTCTGACAGTCAGTTGTGTATGACAGTTAAAGTCTGAGAACTCCTCTCTACATTCTTCAAAACCAAAAGTGGTCCACGTTTTTCTTTTTTTTCCCCATTAGTCCAGTAATGAAGAACAGAAGCAGCTGGTTTGGAACAAAATTTAGCAGCAAGCTATAGCAGTTACTGTGTTTGATGGATCACTTTGCCTTTCACCTAATTATATAAATCCTGTTCCATGATATTCAGATGTAAAAACATCTGTTAGCATTGATCAAATGGGCAAACCAAGCCTGACGTTTTTAATATTTTTATTTAGAAAATGTTATGGGTTAACTGAATATGTAAATAAATAAAACACATATCTATAAAGTTCCAGTATTTGTTCAATGTGCATACAAACTCACAGTAGCTCCTCTCTCTAACCAACTAGCTGATAGCTACCAATCTAATTAGCTCGCTACCATTAGCTTATGAGGAGCTGATTCTGTGGTGTTTTAGCAAAACACGACAAGCCACACGGAATCAGAGATTCAACCTTAAAGTGTCCAGATCATTTGAAGTGAAATCCGATGAAGACATTATCTGTAATAGTTCCTTCACCTCCTGTAGACAGATGTTTTTATCCATTAGCTTGCTGAAAAAGTAAATATGTTATCTCTGTAGTGGAAGCTAACAACATGACCTCACTCTCCTTATCTGTTCACCAAAATAAATTATAGAACCAAATTGTAATAAATGTTGAAAAAGTTGAATTATTCCTTCATTTTGCGATAATGATTAGATATTAAGTAAATATAATATTAAATATAATTATTAAGCAAAGGAAGTGAGGTGGATATCCATCAGACTACATTTTATCATCATACTAAAACAAATAAATTTATCATGATTTGGCATTATTTCATACCAACTGTTGTGGATTAGAGTGAACTGAATTTAAATAAACTACTGTGTGTCTAAGTTAATAAATTTTGTAATTAATTGGACCTAAATACTCTCTTTATGAGTGTGAATGACCCTCACAGGGTTTTGAACTCATCATATTTTATCTTCCACCTGGATTCTATCTAAATATTTGTTTCTGGTGAGGGTGCAGACATTTGTACTGAATTCACAGAAAACACCGGGGTTAGAAAAAAAGTCTGTCACAAGTTAGCATTTGAGAATAACTGAAAAGGTTTATTGAGTAATAAACAGAATTATAAATCTATTAGTTATCACTAATGGAGTTACAGTCAGTAGTGAAACTACTGGCTTTACTGAAATGAACTGGATTGTACAGCATACATTATATGTTGTTTTGAATGTAACTTAATGAAATTACATTTTGTAATCTTTCCTTTAAGCAGAAAAAAGCAGACTTTTTTTTCATCATAACAGACATCAGTATGGGTTAGTATTTCACAAATTCCAACAATCAGAGCTCTTGAATGTTACAGTGATCAGACATGGTTTGACTAAATCGGACTGTGTGTAAATTAATATGAACTAGAATCTGGCTGTGCTGAACACACAGTACCTCAACTGGAGTTTTTTTTAAATTAAAAATTACAAAACCAGCTGTGCAATTCTGGGAGATGGTTTTTGTTTAATCACCAAATCAAACTGAAACACAACCAATTTAAACACATTTTTATGTAACATATAGGAATCAACCTCGATTTTCCCTCCAGAAAACATCCACCAGTTACATGTCCTCTATACAGTATGTCACCACGTGTTTATGGCGCCATATGTCGCCATAAACATATGAAACTTATATCGGATGTGGTTGAAATAATGTGACACAGATCTGACCACATATTGATTTTTATTTATATTCAATTGTTAGAAACTGTTAGACTGGTGGCCACCAAATGAAACCAATATCAAAACTCTTTATGCCGGGGAAGCGGCTACCGCATTTCCTGATTTTATAGAACAGGGCAGTCGAGGTGTTTTGATCAGAAACTAAACCAATGCAGGGCCAGTATCATCAATACCAACACTGATACCTTTTATCTCAGTTTGATATTTCATCAAACTTTCAAACAGTTTTAATCATCTCTGCCAGGAGGAATAAAATGTATCTGTAAATGAAATGCCACCCTCTGCCTGTTGCATGAAAAAAGGCATTTTCAATATGCACATTTAACATGAACAGAAACATTAAACTAGTAATGATTCCTTTAATGATTAAAGCCCGATGGGAAGTCGTGTCTGTCCATTGCACGTCTCTAGTTTGCTTCAGAACGTACTGAGAGGTGAGAAGATGAAGAAGTGCAGTTTGTTAGAGTCTCTGGGGAGAACATGTCGAGGCGTTTCCCTACAAAGCCTGTCCCGGACCTGGATTAGAACGATGGAACCCAAAACAAACATCAATATGGAACGGTGCGGCTTGGCTTTCGCTTCCAAAACAAGAGCATAAATGAATCTCCTCCTGAGATTTTCAGAGGCAAACGCACTGCCACTTTCATAATTATACACCATCCCAGACAGAAAGAGTCGCACCTCCATGACACGCTGTTGCTGCTGCCACTGCAATTTGGCTCCACTTGTGATGTTGTTGATTCAAGTCAAAAAGAGAAGCTATGCTATGCGGAGCGGAGGTGGGGTGGGGCGGGTTTAGGGGGGAGCGGAGTGCAGCTAGAGAAAATGAGCGGAGTGCTGGGAAATGCCTGGTCATCACTCTGGGAGGCATTTTAGGCTCTGCTTTCTCCCAGCTTCAGACGGCTGCAATAACATATAATAATGCGCCGTTGTTGAGTGTCATCAACAAAGGCTCAAGTGTTGCTGTCAAAGCGGACGTGGAATATCATTTTTGCACCCATATATTTGAATAGATATGAGGATGTGAGCGTTTAATGAGCAGGGGAAGCGGCTTTTCAAAAGGCTCGTAAAGCACTTGTGTCATTTCAAACAGGAGAAAACCAACACAAAGCCATCTTATTTTAGCTTTGAATACAGAGTGCGTATTTAAAACCAGCCGTCCAACGCTGACACTAATGATGTGGAGTTTGATGTGTGGTATGTCATAAAGACCTCATTTACATCTGTAAAGCGACTCCACTCTATGGTTCTCTGGTGTTGGATGACATTTATTTTTTTACCTTCACATGCTCCAGCTTGTAGCTAGGTGGCACTATAGTGAGGCAGGAAAGGCCTTCCTCCCTGACACAAGGGTTTGTTAAGGATGTAAAGAATGAGAGGTTTAATATACAGAACAGTTAAAATCACAAAGGTACAAACAAGATGATTCTAACCATTCAGAATACCTCTGAGTCATGGTTACTGTTTCAGGTTGTTGTACAGGATGGAAGCTCACAAGGGTGAGACAATCCAAGTTCTGGATATCATTTAATAAACTAATGTCTGCTGTGATACTTGGTCTTTATGATGGTGTTTGTCCACTAATGTTCTCTAAAAACCTCTCAGGCCAGAAACAGAACAGCTGGATTTATACTGAAATTTTAGTTTAGCTTCTGCTAATGTGCTAATTCTTGTAATGCGTTTTCCTGACTTTAAAAAACCGCATAGCGCATTTAGCTTCCTCTAACTTTGTTTTTCCGGAAAAATTGAAATGCACTATCAGTGTAAAGAGGGAAGCTTACAGATGCATAGCTCATTGTTTTGTTTAGCAAAAACATTGAAAACTGCTCATCATTTTTATTGCATTATTTTATGTTGATCCATCACATAAAATTCTCCAAAATACATATAAGTTTTTGTTTAATGGGTATTGTTAGGTTTTTAGATAAATGCAAATATAAATATTAAAGATTAGGCGACTTTAAGGACTGTGAGAATCTATGTCTGCTCTCGGAATGTGTGTGTTATGTGTAAGATGTTTGAAGCAGCAGGAAGCAAGCCGACAGATGGCCTGGAGATAAGAGCTGACACCTAGCAGGAGAGTAGATCAAAGACTAAGGGTCAAAGTTTTATGACCTAAAGGGACACGAGAACTAAAGTTTACAACCCACAGGGGGACGGGATCTGACCCAGAGAATCTCAGGAACTGGAAATGCAGAATGGCACCATTGTTTAAGTAGTGACTTGTGACTGACTCTGTGTTGTCAGCTGTGTTTTGTTTGCCGCTCCTTCTATGCAAATGATTTGTAACTTAAACCACGCCTCAATGTAATAAATATGCAATTGCAAAGGAGCACATTAGAAGTGGTCTGGAGACAGAGATAAGAAGATGTCCCTGGTCAGAGTTCTCCGTTCAATTGTAAGAAATTTAACTATCTCCCTGTGTTCTTATTTTTGTCCAGCGAGAATGTCAGGTTATAGATCTGACAGGTATTAATGTGATTGTAATTTGATGTGACGATGCAGAGGATCTATTGCTGATTGTTTTAGTCAACAATTCAACTTATTACACACGGTGAGACATAAGAACAGTGAGGCACACAAGTTTTTGTAATATTTCTGTGCACATAATGTAAAGTGTGACCACTTTATTAAAAAAATACACATATTGTTGAGCTGTTATTGAAGGAGCTACTGATATTATAAATGCCTCTCTGGCTGGGTGAGCTGGTCTCACCCAGCCAGTAACACATCAATACCTCAGATGTCCTCCCTGCTCTGTTACCTCATGTTTATTCAACAGTACACTTCCTTCACTTTATTCATATAATTCCAGTGCACAATAAAGGTCATCTATGAGTGCTTTACACTCAAAGTAAACTGTTTGAGTTCAAATTATAGACTAAGCCATTCCCAGTTATTATACATTTATTACATCTTAACTGTACTCTAGTCTATTTTATAGAAAGAGGATTCAAATCAGTGCTGTGGTTGGTAACATTGTTGCCTAGCAGCATGAAGGTCCTGGGTTCAAATCCCAGCCTGAGGTCTTTCTGCATGGAGGTTGGCTGTTCTCCCTGTGCATACATGGGCTCTTTCTGGTTACTCCAACTTCTTCAAAATTCAGACAGCAAAGACATAATATTATCAAGAAATGCTCAGTATATGATGAACAATTCCCCAGCTGCCTGAGCCTAAAGCACCTTAATAAAAAAAGAACATTCAGAAAATCATAATTTCCATATATTTACTCACCAAAAACATTCTAAACCTATAGTCTTTATGTAGTGATGGTTTCAAAAAACACAATAATAAAACCCCACACTGATAACTACAGCCTCTGCCTCCAGCTTTATTTTTCTGAAAATGTAGACACCAAACGTTTCTTCTGTAGATTTACTTGACACATTTGGAACGGCCATGTTTTTAGATGGAATGGAGCTCGGCTGTAAAAGGCAGCATTTTTTTATGCATTCTAAAATGCCAAGTCTCATTTCATTATTCAAACCTCACCGTTTTCCATGATGCTTTATGTGCTGGTGTTTTGAAATGTAGATGTCACATGGGTCTAAACATGGGCAAATAGAGGAGATTTTCTGCAACGTGATCTCCTGTTTGCATCAGCCTAGTGAATGAAAAAGTAACTCACCACTTTGTTTTTCAGTTTCTGTTGTCGTGTGTCCTGAGGTAAGTAAAAATCTGCATAGCGTGGGGCGAAATTAACTGATCTTATTGATTGTGTTGCGGTGGTGCATGTTTGGTATCCACTTGGTGCATGACAAGTGCAATACAATATTTTAAAAAACATGTCATGGGCTGGTTTATTTTCTGATCAATCCTAAAGATTCTGCAGTGTTAAATGTGAAGCGAGGCGATATGAGAAGTGATCTTCACATGGCATCATCCCTTCCTTCACTATTAAAATGAAATTGCACAGAATGAGTATAACTTGTCTTTATCCCAATTGTTCCTCAACTTTATTTCTATATCTTTATATATCTCTTAGGTTTTTTAACATTACATATACTGTTTAACTAGGTTGTTCACACTATACAATGTTGTATGCTGCTGTGATTTACATGTTCCCTGCTAGAATGAACAAACCTAATCCAACAGTGCCCAATCCCAGTCCTCAAGGGGACAGTGTCCAGCGTGTTTCAATTGATAACTGATTCAATTAGCTTCTCAGCATGCAATCAACTTCTGCAGGAACATTCTAATGACCCATTAAATGATACAATTAAGGTGACCCAGGGAAATATCTCAAACATGCAGGATAGTGGGCTTTGAGGACTAACTTTGGACACTACTAGTCCAAAGTAGTGTCCTAATCTAATCTAATCTAATCTAATCTAATCTAATCTAATCTAATCTAATCTAAAATAGGTATTTATTAAGATATTCAACTGCAGATTGGAACTCAGCTCTACTCCTTCTGTGCACTGTCATCAGATATTGGCATAGAACATTTTTTCAAAATAATACCAAACACACCACCTCTAACCCTGAAGCATTAATCATAAACATTAGTTCCGATAAAACTAAAGCGCTACACAACACAGTACTTAGTGGAAGCAACGGTGTCTTCAGTCAGAAGTTTCTTTAAATGCACGCAGTCTATCTACAATAACTATTTGAAGAATCTGAATTAATATGAGTTGAAGCAACATTTAATTTTACATTGGGATCAATACAGCATTTTTTAATTAACAGACACTAATACTAAAGTGCTACGCCAATATTTAGCAGAAGCTAACACCGTATTACTTAAAATGAGAAGCTTTGCCATCGCCAACCACTAGCATGTCATGGGATATGTCAGTCTTCCAAGCTGTGCTTTCTTTCAAATACTTTTGGATATGCTGTACAAAAAAATTCTGCAAATAAGTAGATTTTTAGCAAATAATTTCAAGTCATGTTAGACACAAACGTTTGATTCTGTGAACCCAAACATAACTAGTCGAGGGTTCACTCGATTTAATTAGACTTTTAGGTTTGGTGAAACACTAGTTAGATCCTGAAGCATATGTCTGACCTGAAGCCTTATTGTTATTTGTTAAGCTGTTAAAAACAAGTCTAACCAGCTCATTTCCCTTTTGCTTTTAAGCCCTTTGTGTTCTGAGGAGGTGGACTTGAATTCTTTTTATCCATCTCATCAGGATGCTGCTGTGTGCAGTAAGATCAGTTTACTGGGTGAATTCCTGCCTTGCTATCCACCTACAATTCTGTTTGGCGTGGGATTATGTGTGGATTATTCTGGCCACTATCTGCAGAGGTAACCGTCTGTACCTGCTCTGATCCTCCCATGCAAGCCTCTGCAACATTTATAACTAATTTATCAGTCCTGCCTAGCCTCAGAATAAATTCATAAAAGTAAAAACAACTTAGAATCGATTGCATCTCCGCTGTGACTGGGGGAAAAAGAGGAACATCTTTGCATACGTGGGGTTTCAGAGAGGGTACACCTTGACAGTATGAATTTCAAAGGCGGATCAGGCAGAGGTTCAAATCGACAGAGACGACGCCCGAACACATACGGGTGCAGTTTACAGATTCATGGTGCGTTTCGTTCCTCAAACACATCCAGGAGTGCATGAATGGCTGTGCTGCTCCTGGCCTGAAAGACAGATTTAGCTGACCTGGGGTATGATAAGACAGGGCTGCAAGAACCAGGAGAGGATTTTTAAAAAAAAAGAAAAATTGTTTTTCTCCATGCCTTGCAGCTGGAGTCGAGGCCTGCTGTGTGAATACAAACCATTCATTTAGCCTCTTGACTCTTTACGGCAGCTAAGCTCTCCTCAGGTTCTCCTAGCTGCTGCTGAAGTCACCAGGTCCGACCGGGCCTGGGCCCAGAACCGGCTCTGACCAGCCGCACCATGCAGGGACACATCTGGAACATCTGTGTTGGTTGTAATGACCAGATCGTCTCCACAGGAAGCAGCTGGTTGGTGTGTGAAGGTGAAGCACTCTGTCAGACTCAGTTGCAGCCACTGGTCAGTTAGCCATCTTCTCACTTCACTTTATGAAATTCAGTTAGACTTAATTCAACATTGTTTATTAATCCTAAAGGGAAAGGAAGAGGATGTTCAGGGTTGTTCAGAATTTTCCTTCTTTTCACTGTCATCATCTCCAGAGGTTCCACAGTAATGGCAAAAGGCAAACTTCTTGAAGCACAAGAGTCCCTGACTGAGGTGGAAGATGCAACATATAGATTAATAATTATTATAATAGAAGTATGAAAACATGAAGTTCAGCAGAACTGGGAAGAAAAGGACTTAACTTTCCAGGATCCTTGCTTGTGTTCATTTAAAAAATCGAAATAGAAGAAAAGAAAGAAACAAGGAAAGAAAATAGTAAAAAAGTAAATTAAGATTGAAGATAGGACACATGAAAACAAGACAGGTTGGACAACTTTGAATGAAAGGACAAAAGGACACTAGATACGAAGGAAAGAAAAAGTCACAAGGAAGTAAGCAAAGAAGGAATGACCCGTGTAAAGAAAGAAGAAAAGGCATGAGAAGGAATTAAAAGAACATGGAGAAGGGAAAAATGAGGGAGGAAGGAAAAAACAAATGGAAGGAAGAGCAGAGTTAAGTCAGTACAGAAAATACATTTTGGGGGACACAAAGAAGGATAGGAGGGAAAGGAAATCAAAAGAACGGATAAAGAGAAGGATAGAAAGAAGAAAGGACATGATGGACAGAAGAGTAAAGAGATGACAATAAGGGGTGCGTGTTGTGGTGGCACAGAGGGTTAGCACGCCCCACGTTTGGAGGCCTTAGTCCTCGACGCGGACGTCGCGGGTTCGACTCCCGGCGACCTTTGCCGCATGTCTTTCTCCTCACCCTCCTTCCTTTCTGCCTACTGTCGAAAAAATACGAGCCACTAGTGCCGCAAAAACTCTTCGGAGAAAAAAAAAAGATGACAGTAGAGAGAGATAATAAAGTATTTTTACTGATACGTTTGTTTTTTTTCCTCAAACTTATGCTGAAACACAAAACAGAAATCGGTAAAGGAACCATGGAATATATAAGTCTGACATTTTTGTTGCAAACGGAAATCTGAAAGGTGTGGCTTGTTTGTAGTAATCAGTGTTTTAGTAGAACTCCCTGCAGTTGCAGCTGCAGGTCTTTCCAGCTATTTCTCCACCGGCTTTGCGGCATCCAGACACTGAAGGAGTTTGTCTGCAAAGTCAGACTCCCAGTGTGCTCCGCTGGATTCCCCACATCAAACTAACCGAGCCGTGTTTATGTTCAGGGTAAAGCGAAAGTCAAGAGTGTTCTAAAACGAGGCTTCGGTCAGGATTCCTGTGGACTGTCAGACTGACAGCTGATGGAGGCTGAGTGGATGGAGTTGGAGGAAGTTATACGTCCAACAGTTTGAGGCTGATAACTGTCTGTAAAAACTGTTAGCTTCGTCTGCTCTCCAGGCTCACACTGGTGCCAACATGCTTTTTAATAAGACATGACTGGTGGATTATATAGCAGGTTGTTACTGGATGAGGAAAATATCACTACGCTTTGTGTATAAAACATAAAATGTTCTGGTTTCTCCTATTCTAAACTATTGTGTCTTTTTATTCAGTATTACACTCTAATCTGAGCTTTGATCAAGTTGTTGATAGTAGGAAATGGAATCTTTATCTGCACATACATAAAACAGAAATGTGTGCCTTCATATTCAGACAGATTCAGATTTATGGTCTTGTATGCACGTGGTTTCATGTTTTTTTTTAATCTATTGCTTGATCACTGTGTGAGACAACAAGAGCGATCCCAACTGAACCTCCATCTGATGCTTCATGAGTCACAGCTAATGATTCGTTTTATGAACACATGAAAAGAATCAGGAATCAGTTTCTCTGCTGCGTGTTGATTAAATTTACCTTAGAGTCTGATCCTTTAGATCCTGATTCTGTTTTATTCTATTTCCAAAGACCCATCTCTGTAAACAATCAAACAAATGCTGACTGTGAGAGAATGAAGCTTGCTGCTTGTTCTTTGATACAGGTAATGGTTTTTAATCCAGCAGTAAATAAAGGAATTGCAGGATTATCCCCATTTCCGGATCAAAACAAACATTCATCAGATTTAACTAAGCTCAAAAGATGAACATGCTGCTATTTGATGCACTTAATGACCAATGCAAACAAAAAAATAATGTTCTGATTTTTGCTTTTGTCCTGCTTATCACAAAACAAAGCTGATCAAAGAATCAGGGGATTTAATTTCCTGACCCATCAATTGTGAATGAATCTATAGACGGTAAACAAGGACGAGCGATCAGGTCATGGTTTGGTAGACAGTCATACAGTAACAAACAGTGGGCACTTCTTTCTTTCTTTTCACATATGTTAAGTCTGTAGCATTACAATCCTTTATAAAGTGTTTATTCATTTTGACCAAAACACCACTGACAGTTAACTCCTATTCTGGAATGAAAAGGTTTAGTTCAGGTGAAATGAAGGGCTTTGCAGAACACATATAACTTACTCCAGTGAGGAAATAAAGAAGTTAATGCTTGTAAAGGTTTTTGTGGTGTTTCCTTTAGGTTCTGGTTGTGCTTTTTAAAAGCCAAGACATCATCACCATTCTAAAATGATTTTGATAATGAAAAAATCACTTTGGCAAAATAAAAAACAACCAAACAAACAAAAAACTATATATTTTCTTCTAGTTGGTCACTGAAAACCCAGAAATTCTTCACATTGCAGAGTGAAACAAATCCAGCAGTTCTGGAAGCTCCTGTTTGCCATCATCTTGCATTGATTTGGTGTGGCGTGCTTTGGACTTAATTTTCTGTTGTGGTACTTCAAGCAAACCGAGGACATGCGATTGCTCCTCTGGATGCAGGTGTTAATCAACCTTCAGCTGTTCAACTCATTACACAGTTTAGTCAAATAACTAGCTTAGCTTTTGTACATCAAAGTTGAAAGAAAACAAAGTACTTGGTCATATAAGTTTTTGACTTCACAGTTACATACGTTAGACTAAGTTCATACCATTTTTCATTGTCTTGGAAAATGGAGAATGTTCAGATAACAAACACATGTAAAGCTCATTGCAGTAGACAATTTCTACTTCCACAGTGTGTGTGAGGAACATGGCTGCCTGTTCAGATGCCAGGAGTGTGACAGGAACAGATCCATCAGTCGGCTCTCCTACACCTGGGAGAAACTGTAGCCTGCTTTTGATCCAGGTTCCAAAGACTACAAACACTAATTGCTTTCTTGTGAAATGCAAAGAGAATGTGCTGTGAAATTATTATTTTTTTAGATATATTCCTATGGCTTTCCTCAAGCTTCGTGCTTTTATTTTTCTCTGGGCAGAACAAAAAATTGTGATTTAAATATTTATTTTTGATCAGTTTTTATTTAAGTAGATATTTAAGCTTGGTTAAAATGTCTTTTTGTTCCAATATACTGGGAAAATAAATGTAACTTCTATACACACTGCGTTATAGATGGTTTGTATCTGGTGGAAGACACAGAAATCAACTTGGTGGTCATAAAGAAATTTTTTCTCAGTTGAGGAGCAATAAAGATTCATAAAGGATTTTTTTTTATGGAATCCACACTGGTAGAGCACAAGTAGTGCTAGGTTGTTTTCTTACCTCATAAACTCTGGCTGTGTTGTGTGACAGAAACTGGATGTAAGGGTTTTTTTCCAGTCACTTATTACATTATGGCACCGTAAAATCTGTTGTGTACAAACATTTCTAAAGTTTCAAGAGCTGTCTCCTGAGTTATCTCATGGGTCACCGCTATATCTGCAATCTGTGCCTCTTTCCACCTCTGTTCTCCTAAAGGTGCTGTGATGTTGGGAGGCTGAGCTGCGTCCATTCCTGTACGGTGGAGCACAGAGACAGGGTGTAAGTGAAGGAGCCATGTCTTGTGCAATAAGGACATACTGAGGCTCTGGGGAAATATCCTGATTGGTTTTCTTTGTGCATACAAAACAAGACTCTCATTTAGTCCGTTCTAAGGAACCCGACAGCTCTGGGTATTGGCCAGATTTTTGAACACAGATAGAGAAGAGTTAATGCTCCACTAAAGCAAGCAGTCAATTCCTCCTCAGCAACAGCAGAAAAGTAGAGTTAATAGTGGTTAGCTAGATTAGTGACACATTTAAAACCATACACAGCTTATGGACAATTACACAACAAATAAACCCACAAGTTATTTCCAATTATCTCCCCAGTATTTTTACCTCCCTGTTGCTTCATTGTGCTGAGTGCTTTTCGACATGACAACTGAAAGGAAATTCTACTCATGAATTAGGCTGTTCTTTGATTCCATTTATACTAGGTTTCCATTTGTGTGTGTGTATTACAGCTCGGCTACATGGCACACTCAACGCCTACAACTAGATCCAGTCCTGGAAGGGAAAAAATGCACCTTGGTGGATTTACAGCAACTGTTCACTAACAAACAAGAGTGACATTTAATGTTGGCATAGAGATCTGCGCTCAGTTCAAGTTCCCTAAGTAGGAAAAAGTTTATACCTCTCTGAGAAATCTTTCAGTGCACCACTGATGAGTTAGTGCTTGTACGCTTAGTTGATGCATAGGATTGCATAGCCTACATTGAAATTACAAAAAATCCTGCTCAATACTAAATGTTGCTTAGTAAAAATGGTGACCTAAATTAAAAAAAGATGAGCTGCAGCAGCACTGAATGCATCGACCAGGACTTACAAACAAGAGCAGAAACTCTCCCAGTTTTGTTTGCTTTGCAGTAGGAACGGGTTGGCACGGGATTCTGGTGATAAGAAGGTTTGAGTAAAAATACCACAGTTTAGCAATAAATAGAATAGAATAGAATTACTTTATTCATCCCAGCAGGGAAATTATTAATTATTATTATTAATAACTACTGAGAATCACCTTTAGTTTAAGATTCACCAAAGTTCACGAGTTCTTCCGTGACTTCTGTTTTTATTAGAATATTATACAAACAATGATGAGACACATAAATAACATTTTGAGTGAAAATACCAACTAAATTTAGCAGCACCGAAGTAATTACACATCCTGTTCAAATTGTTTGTTTTTTTCTGCTGTTCTGTTTTTCCTGATGTTAGCTAGCTTATTAGCTGGCTTAGCTTATCCTGTTACAAGACTCCAGCAATTTTTTGTTTGTTTTTTAAGCCATTGCAGACGATTATGTATTTTAGCCTGTTTTTGCATTTTACCTGGGCAAAATATTAGAGGGAATTCTAGGTTACAACACAGCTAACAACTAGCGTGCTACTACAGAAAAGCACAGCCGTTTTTGGCTTGTTGGCACAGAAAGTTAAAGCTTTAGCTTTCACCATGATTCAAAATTTCTGTGACTTTTTCCTTTTCTTTTAGCCTTACTTTAGACTGTAAAGTAAGGCTACACCGTATTTGAAACTGTACTACATGCCAGTCCAGTACTGTTGTGGTAAGAACATTATTTTCAACATTTTCAGGGACAATGTATTGTAAAAGCACCAAATGTCCTCCTTCCCTCTTTTTGCCATTTAAATAAATGTGTTTGCATGTATAGCCTATTCACGAGAATCTGCAGTGCCAACATCCATCACAGCTGTGCTCACGCTCACTAGACATTCATAGCAGCCAATATATTTACTGACAGCTTCGCCTTAATCCACCGTATTTTTTGGGTTGTGCAATCAGCAGCTGATAATGACCAGCGATGGGACCGAAGAGGACTCACACACGCTACAGAGGGACAGGAAATTAAACCCGGATTAGGGAGGTGGTTTATTCTTGCTGTTTGATAGCGGTGACAGATTATATACATGGGTAATGATGAAGGTGTTAGGGTTGCCTATGATGGCAGCACTATAAAAATCAGCTTATATACCCAAACATTCCTCTGCATGCATAAACTGTGGTTTGTATTTTACTGCTGATATGGAAGTGAGAATAACTTTGAAAATAGATCCACGGTTGGCGCCTAACATTTACATTTCTTTTCAACCTCCACCAGGACCATCTATCTTATTCTTATCATTTTTAGTGTAATTTAAAAGACAATGATTTTTTTTTTAAAGCAGGTTTTCTATCCTACTCAAGGAAAACAAGGACTACACAATTTCACCTTATTCTCTTAGATTTGACAATGACTCCGCTTCCATCTAAAGCATCATATTACATTTGCTCTTATCGTACACAGGGCTGGATGATTCAGTGACACAGATACATGGCCACCAACAGTAAACTGTCTTTATTGCTTTTGGGGTCGGTGAGGTGGGGGGTGACTCTCATGCCTTTTTCTAACGACAGCCACAGATAATTCAATCAGTGAAACCTCTGCTGTCACTGATCCTCCTGACCCCTCTGTTCCACTGTCACTAAAAAGGAAACTGAATTCATTTGGCGCTCCTACTGGAGTTGTCACGCAGAGAGAAATACTTTTTAAATTGAATCAGACAGTTCTTTAAGATGTCTGCACTTCAAAATAGGACTTTGATGGTGAAAACGCGAGTTGCCCTGTTGTTGGAAATATTGCTAAGTCTCCATTTATTTGTTAACACAGACTGAGAGGGCATGGTTGTCTTTTCCGTAATTGCAATTTAAGTATATTTCTAATTTAATAATCTACTTTTAAAGTATTTTATACCATCAGATGTTATAATCAAAAGCTAACAGTTTTTTTTAACCATACTCATGTCTATAAAAATTTGATTTGATAGAATTTGAATGCCAACATTTTCTGTGTTTATCATTTTCCTTGCTGTCTGTGAGGTTATGTAGTTTGATGTATGAATGGATACAAGAATGACAACACAGACAAACTGAACAATATATCTGCCATTCTTCAAATGCTTCAGCTGTGATTACATATTGATTCCTCCCAGGTTCTTTTATGTTTTTATGAGTTGAATGCTAGAAGACGTACTTGAGGGACTTTCTGAGAGGTATCCTAAAATTATGTCTATCGTGAGAGAAAAAAACCTCCTATATCAGGTGAAGCTGTTCCCTTAATGCTTTGATAGGTCAGTAATGTGGTTTGGGTGAGGTTGGCATGTTTTATGATAGCTCTTCAGCTTTGACAGATTGCAGAATTAGATCAGAAAGAACTCAGGATGTTCTGATATTTCAAGACAGGTTCTCCACACAGGTGGAGAAATACATTACAAATCGGTTTAGAAAGTTTGTTTCTATTACAGTTCAGACAGATTATTAACATGATGGAGGCTGATGTTAAAAAGGTGTTAAATCTTTGAACAAGCACATCTATTCACACTTCACCTGACACTGTGAGAAGATGAAATGTAAAATTCATTTAAGTCAGGTTGGGTTATTCCATTCCATCATGTATATGTGTGGACATCAAATGTCCACACATATACACAGTTTGCTTCTTTTAATCTTTTACCTTTTAAGCGAACTTTCACATACTTTCCACAGATGTCAACATCAGCTATTTTATTTCTTTAACAAAAGAATTCTTGGTGTTCTGTAGCACACCAAATAAACAGTATCTTACTTGTTGCAGTTAACTCCTATAACCCTAACTTGAACAATCTTAGGTTGAATACAAACATATTGATGTGGGTTCACATACTTTAAAACAATCCTCAATTTTGTCTCTTCATTTTAAAATGAGATGCTGAAAATGATTTGTACTCCCTAATAATCAACGGGAAAGTCTTGTTTGGTAGAGATGTTTGATTATGCATATTTTAGTATCAATCTGATATCAATAAATACGGGGGCCATTATCACCATTCCTGATACAGATCCCAATACAGATACTAATACTGGCACTGATTCCGATACTGATACTTTTGTGGTTTTCCCTTTGAATTATTTGGTTAAAGCCTAGGAAAGAATTTGGCCAAACTTTATAGGTATCTACAAAGTAATTACTAACTACATTATACTAACATGATACACAAAAACAACTGAAAAATAAAATAATTTGTGTGCATTTTTATTTTAAATAAAAAATTAGAATTTGATGGAAAATGTATTTAAAATCTTTTCGAGGAAGAGATCGGAAACTACAAAGCAAAAATTAAATATAATTGCAAGAAGGAATCTGGAACTAAAGTATCAATCTGATTCTGATACTGATACTGACTTGGCAGCGATGTTATCAGTATTTGGGACCGATCTGCCCACCTGTATTTTTTGGCATTACAGAGGATCCTTGCCTACTCAGTATTCACATATTTTTCTGCAGATTACTTAAAATTATTTAAGGAAAATTTTCCTGTTCCATGATTTGTTCAGAGTATATATAAATACTTGAAATAAAATGCAGCTTAAACACCTGCAGTACTACATTATGTGCTCCTGGCTGATGTTTCACAGCACCCGATCCAGGAGGCTAGTAGTGCCAAGAAAAATTTTCCTCAGAAAAAATACCTCAGTATGTATTAATGCATACTGAGGTGTTTTTAGAGTTTGAACTATTATAACGGGCAGTTATAAGCATTTCTTTTGAACATAATCTAATCTTAGACAACAAAATTTTTGCTTTTTTTGTCGATAAAGCCAAATGCTGTTGATCATAAGAGATTTGTAAAAGCAATAAACATGGTGAAACATCCCTGAATACATCTTATAGATCTTGTAAATTCAGTTTTACAAAACTAAATATAAACACTTATTCCACATATAAATATTGTGACAAACTGCTTAGGAGATTTTCTTTTAAATTACACAGTTTGAACTTCATTGCAATTTTTGTTCTTAGCTTAAATTGCTATTGATTATTTTAAGCATATCTACACCAGCATAATTCTAAAAAAGTGCATAACTGAAGTTGTGTAGTTCCCAGTAAAACAAATTGATTTGCAAATAACGCAGCAGCTATCCTGGTTTTTGAGAAAAAGCTATGGCCGTATGCTCTTAGGTTTATTCTGGAGATCACTGGTGTCTTATTTCAAGAGGAGCAATCGAGGAAGATTTGTTTCAGCTTACAGGCCTCATGGCCCATAATAGTCTCCCAGAGGAGTTTAGATCTAGTGTAGTGGACTTTTATTGGCCATTACAATAAATTTCTCTAAAGCCTTAGAGTCTCTTTACTCACCCACCTTCAGTTGAATAAAGATAATTATGTGCCAGCCACAGGAATTAGAATATTTTCTGTATTGATTTATATTTAGTTGAAAATGTTTGTTATAAAGGTTTTGCTCTGTTTGTATTTTGTTGACAAAATACAAACAGAGCGGCTGAAATAGAATGCTTCTATTTTAATGGCAGGAAGAGAGGCATAAAGCAGATATTAGCAGGAGATTCAATATTAAAAGAACGGTATGTAAGAATAAGCTGTTAGTAGAAACATAATAATATTGAATCTTCATTTTTATACTGTTTCATAACTCTAGAATGAATCTCTTCATGAAAGAAAATGAAGAAATTATTACATCTCCTCATTGAAACAATTTATTTCTTTACACTTTAATGATCCAATTCAATAAGCAGAATGAGTTGTTTGGCTTTTATAAGGAGCTCCATATTTGTGAGTGTAGCCTTGAAAATTTTTCAAAGTCTTCTCCTCCAATGTCCCACAATGTAAAGGATATTAATAACCAGACTTTAAAACAGTACATTTATCACCAAAAAGAATTATTACAAAGACATAATCAACCACACACAAATGTCTTACTTACAGACTCATTCAACAAATGAGCATGTAAGAAAAACATCATTTATTTCAGTCATTCAGTCCTCTAAGTAAAACATTATATAGATTAATTCCACATAGACTGACATGTTCAAGCCTTTCTTTCTCTTAATTATGACAATTTCTGCTTACAGCTAATAAAATATTAACATTACAGCAGGCCAATAAAACAACAACTTTATTACAGTCATGTAGACTTAATGAGAAGTTTGTTTAAAACATAATTAAAGGTTGTTATTTTCAAAAGCTACTGTAATTCTGACAAGCCTCATCAGAACAGAATATTAACTCAATATAATTTTTTGTGGTGGAGGCTTGCCTGCCCAATTGGAATGTATTGACGTAGTTGCTCTAAGAAAGCATTTCTACTTTTTAAAACAAGAATAAATAATCAGTTAAATTCATATATACTTCACTGTATGCACAAAACTTTAAATGTAATATTTAGTTTGTCCTTTCTGTCATCTTTGATAGTCGTTAAAGTGACAGGTGACAAGCATATCGTTCAGAGCTACCATTGTAGGGCAGAGGAGGACTGAATGAGGATTAAATACCACAAGTCAATAGTGAAAACGTGAAGACAGTTTAAATGCTGTCGCATTTAGTCGTATCAAAACCTACTGAATCACTAGATAAAACATCCACATTTTATTAGTGATCATGAAAATGTCTGCAGGCAAATGACATTTATGTGACCACATACTGTAGTTCTGCTGGTTGAAGCTGCCAGTTGTATTGATCCACCTGATCAGCTGCCATTTGCATCCGACTGCACATTCATGTAGTTGTCCAGGTGGTGTAGTTTTTGGAAATGATCCCAGTGGTCCATCTGACTGAGATGGGTAGGTCATTGATAGAGCTGGCAGCCTCAATCTAACAAACTCTGAGTTACATCAGTAATGTTGTTGCTAAGAAAACAGTGTCTCTTTTCCAACTTATGCTGTTTTGAGTTGGCAACATTGACCAGCTAAACATGAACATTTGCGTATGAAAACGAGAAGTTATTAAATATCAAATATCTTCTCTTTGGATACTAGCATTGTGCAGAAACAACGTACAGTGGTGTTTGCGGCAAATACCTGAAAATTGTGAATACTTTAGATCTCCTCTAATAAGGCTTATTAGTTGCTTATCTTAATAGTTTAAACACCAAAAATACCTTCATGTTATTTAATACACACAACCGTCTTATTTCTACCACATACGTTAGCATCCTGAATTGGCTGCTTTACAAATGTCAGCCAATAGTGTGTGAAGGACAATCGTAACTCTGTGCTTAGGTATTTTAGTGTTCTGTGCTGCATTTTCATTTAGGTATTTACTCCATAATATACTTTGTGAAAAAAATCTGCACTGAATTTGAAAATGTTGCTGTGTCCAAAGTCACCACTAGATGCCACTGTTTTTCACACACCATATCTTTTAGGTGATTTGGACAAATTTAAATAACATGTGCCAAACCCCAACCAAAATACTCCACCACTGTCAACTTCGTAAAATGGTTTGATAACTAATTTGTTTTAAAAAAAATAAAACAGTCTGGTTACTTGCTAAATACATATATATATATATATATATATATATATATATATATATATATATATATATATATATATATATATATATATATATATATATATATATATATATATATATATATAAATTCCCTTCTCACCCACCGCGGGTGGTTCTTATCCTCTGAGCTCGGGTCCTCTACCAGAGGCCTGGGAGCTTGAGGGTCCTGCACAGTATCTTGGCTGTGCCAAGGACTGCACATTTCCGGACTGCGATGTCTGGACTGGACTATATATATATATATATATATATATATATATATATATATATATATATATATATATATATATATATATATATATATATATATATATATATATATATCCTCCTTTGGCCAGCTACATGGGATGCCTACATGGGATGTACCACCAGCAAATAACCCAAGTGGCTGATATCAGTAAATCCTACCAATGGCTGGAAAAAGCTGGACTCAAGGACAGCACAGAGGCCCTCATCCTGGCCGCCCAGGAACAGGCCCTAAGCACCAGAGCAATAGAGGCCCAGATCTACCACACCAGACAAGACCCAAGGTGTAGGTTGTGCAAGGAGGCCCCTGAGACAGTCCAGCACATAACAGCAGGGTGCAAGATACTGGCAGGGAAAGCGTACATGGAACGACATAACCAAGTTGCAGGCATAGTGTGCAGAAACATCTGTGCAGAAGATGGACTGGAAACCCCAAGATCAAAGTGGGAAACACCCCCAAAGGTGACGGAGAACGCCAGAGCTAAGATCCTGTGGGACTTCCAGATCCAGACAGACAAAATGGTAATGGCGAACCAACCAGACATTGTCATAGTGGATAAACAACAGAGGAAAGCCGTTGTGGTAGATGTAGCAATACCAAGCGACTGCAACATCAGGAAAAAGGAGCACGAGAAACTAGAGAAATACCAGGGCCTCAGGGAGGAACTGGAGAGGGCCTGGAAGGTGAAGACCACAGTGGTGCCTGTGGTCATCGGCGCCCTCGGGGCAGTCACCCCCAAACTGGACCAATGGCTACAACAGATCCCAGGAACAACATCAGACATCTCAGTCCAGAAATGTGCAGTCCTTGGCACAGCCAAGATACTGTGCAGGACCCTCAAGCTCCCAGGCCTCTGGTAGAGGACCCGAGCTAAGAGGATAAGAACCACCCGCGGTGGGTGAGAAGGGAATTTTTTATATATATATATATATATATTCTTTTTTTTTACAAAAGCTATTTTTTATCTGTTTTGGGTTCATTTTCACTTTAAGTTCTGGATTTGTAAGAATACATCACATTGCTTGTTTCATCCAGAAAACAACTTGAATGTATGAATAAAGGTGCCTGTCAATTATGAGGCTTGCGCTTGTAAAGCCTGCGGGCCGCAGGATGTGCTGTTTTTTTTTTTTTACCCAAGGAGCCCCATGACAGCCAAGTGACAAAACACATGTGAGGACTGTGCAACTGTACAACTTCCTCAGGCATTATCTTTATCAGTCAGATCTACCTGTCACAAGCATTAAGCTCAACAATAGTTGTGATGCTGCAGTGTGTTGAGGAGCTGTTGAGACAAATTAGCTCAGGTGAATCTGACAAGCGTGTCTCCTGCTGTCCTACACAGATCCACACAGTGGATCAACGGTTAAAGTCATTCCTATGTAGAACTTCTGTCGACTGTTTCTAAATTTCCAAATCAAAGGACAATTGTACATCTTCACAGCAGTCTGGATAAAATGTATTGCAAAAGTATTCTAAAATTCTGTTTTTAGAGTAGTACAACACAGTGAAAAGATTTCGACCAATCACCTCTGACCGTTGCTATGTCATGTTGGGGCCATTGCTGGCCTTTGCTGAACAATCATGGCTGATGGCCACCTTTAGCCATGGCAGCTTTGTCTGTTGGCTGTAGTCAGTCGACATCTGTGGTTATTTAGACAACACGTCATGTGGAATCAGCACCACAGACAGAAGACTGACTCTCCCTTCAGCACTGATATTTAAATCTGGCAAAAGATGAAGGTGGCAATGGATGATGGTTCCTGCTTCCAATCATTATGAGTAGAGGGTGTTTAATGAATCGATACTAGTGGAGATTTGTGCTGTTTGGTTTGACTTTATCACTCCTTTACATTGTGGAAGACGTTTGGCTCAGTCGTCTTAAAAATGCCTTTTCAGTTTGCTGAGACATTTTTTTCTACATGGCTCTTAAGGTCATTTACTCGTTTATTCGCAGATTTGCGGGTTCACAGATTTTTCTGTGGACCGGAAATACAAATTACCGATTTGATAACCTGCTAAATCGTTTATTCTTTCCAAGAGTATATCTAAAATATTTGAAAGAAATGCAGCTGAGGAAGCTGGAAAATCAATGCTGGAGTTTACAAAGCAGCCAATGCAGGAGCTCCACTTAGCAGTGATTGGGTAAACCACCAAGAGTGGAAATAAGGGTGTTAAAGTGGTTTTCACTGAGTCTATCAATGCACATCAAGATATAGTAGGTGTTTGAATTATTAAAACAGGCAATTATAAGTGTTTTATAGGGGGTCTTAAGCAGTCAAATTTTAGCAAGTTTTCACAGCAGAGGTCCCAAACCTCCATAAAGGTATGTCCTATGAACACTGACAACTCTTGTGGCCTTTATTTAGCAGTACTTGGAAAGGAAACAGGGAGGAAAGCGAAGGGGAAGACATTCAGAAAATGGCCCCAGAACAGGAAATAAGCCCGGGACAATTACATCAAGGACAACAGCCTCTGCACACGGCGTGCACAACCAACTGAGCCACCCAATACTCCAAGAGCTGCTTTTGAGGGATAACAGAAACCAGATGTAGGAGGAGTATGCATAGTCTGAAACATTTATATGACGGGGTTGTATTCATAGTTCTTTGTGACATCTCTTATGAGAATCCTCCACTAATCTGCACTCTTTGATATGGGCCTGGTTGAAATGAAACCTTCTTAAGTGAGTGCCGTCCCTGGAGCATTCTCACATCAGCATTTTGAAGGTTACCAAACCCCTATACACACACTCTGCACAGCTGTTATTGGGAAAGAGGCAGAGAAGACCCTGAACAGCTCACATTACATCAGATTTCAATGAAATTTACTGTAACGTGTGAGTCACGTTCTAGAAATTCAAACCCTGGGCTTGGATTCGAACCCAGGACCTTCTTGCTGAAAGGCAGCAGAACTCTCAGCTGCTTTGGCCTGAAGGGATGGATGTCTCATTAATTCGCTGGATGAAGGACATCTTTACAGGCAGGAATTTAAAAAGGACCAACTGAGTCCTTTTTAATAATCTAATAATCATTAGTGCCACTTTTTTTGGTTTTACAGCCTTGCAACAGCTGCTTTAATAAAATTATGTTACAAAATCTGATCCCAGTGTGAAAATATTGGCATCCGCTTGAAGAGGACATTGCAGACAGAACAAATGATGAAACTGTCGCATATCATCACCGGCTCATTCTTTGCTCGGCTCTCTTTGTTGTCGCCACTATTTTTCTAAACCACAGGAGATTATTTAAATCTTACTGCTGCCACAATAGTTTAACAGAGCAAAGTAGTTTTTGTCAAAATGAGCAGGCGCAGCCAAAGTCATTTTACCTCAGACACCTGAGAGAAATAAAAGTGCCTGAACACGTTAAAAAAGTGTGATTAAATGAAAATGCTGTCACGGCTGATGTACAGCTGACAGTGATGGGGAGGATTTTAGCAGCAAAAAGAGTGATGACGGTGGCAGACGGGGTGACACGACGAGGTGACACGACGAGGAATGGTAAGTAATGAAGGAAGAAGTATGAAAAATAGTAGAAAGGATTTTTGGTGGATCAAAACACCACAGGAATCTTTGCGAAAGAAATACCAGCTGAAAATATGAAAGGCTCTGATACGCACATGCTGCAGATAACCAGAACTTGATCATGGAGAATATGTATGCATGCAACAGGAAGAGAGAGAAGTGTGGGGATGGAAATCCACTAGGCCTTTCTATATCCAGGGATAATAGAGCTGTCACAGTGTTTTGACTTAGGGCATTGATTCTGCCTTTAATTGCTTTAGGCCTCCGCTGGCTGCATAGCAGTCCAAGAATATTAAACACAATGTATTGTTGCACTCAAGCAGTTATGACACTGATTACACTCTGATATGTACTCATGTGTTGTCAGTGCCAATAATCCTTTTATCGATTAGAGCTGCCAACAAACAATTAAAGCAATTGTGTGGCAGAACAGCCCAGACAGAACGGCGAGCAGCTTTTCATTCAGCGTGGAAACATTTCTGGCCACATTAAAGGTGTGCTGCTTTCCTGCTCGGATGCTGGCCATATGTGGAGAATCCAACAACAATTTCAGAGTTGGCCCTTTGGGAAAATCACAAACAGTTGACCCAACGACTCTTTTATTTGACCAATATTTTTACTTGTATTTATTTTTGTTTTGTTTTCCTTGTCTCTACGGCCTAGAAAGTGCAAATTTTGGAAAAAGGTAACCTGGTAGGAACCAGGTTCTTGTTCTACATTTTTCTTTGTCCAGAGGGTCTGGACACTCGACTACTGAGAAATGATTGCTTGCCTGAGTCATGGACTTTGAAGTTTTAAACAGTTGGATGTGATTTTACCCAACCGCTAACATTTGGCTGTGACGTACATAATGAACCACCTTATTAGTGCCTTCCACCAAGAAGGTTATGGGTTTGAATGGTTTGCATGTCCTATATGTGGGTTTTCTCCTTCCTCCTACAGTCCAAAAAACATGATTAGCTGAGTTCCCATTACCATAGACTTGTGCAAGTCAAAATTACACAACTAAATGAAACACAGCAATTTAAAAAAAATGTCAAGTTTTCCAATGAAAAGTTTTTGTGCTAGAATGAGGTAGTTTTTCAGCCATATCGAAATATCTATATTTCACAAAACTGCAGTAGAAGCACTTTTTTTGCAGTGGAAGCACTTTTTTCTTTACATACGAGTCACATGATGTTACTACTGGTGAAAACAGTAATAAAGACAGGAAGTAGTAGGAGGAAGATAGTTTGTTTTTGACTCCACCAGATCTCTCATAGCATTGCAGTTTATTAGAAGTTGTGCGTCATTCCAATGTGTTGAATCCATAGCTCTTACCTAAAATCACCAGCACAATTTCCCCATAATGCCTCACTCAAGTAGGCGGGGCTTGTTGCTCCAATGCCTAAATAAAACGCAGAGATTTTTTCCTGATGGCTAGACGAATATATTTCATGTTACTGTTTACATCCACCGTATGATGACTTGTCATACTTATCACATGAGCATGCTTATTCACATGTGATTTTAATTTAATTTCGTATGTAATGGAAACACCTGAATTGCAAAATTGTGTTTTTTCAACATTAGCAGAACAAAGATTTGCATATATTTGTAGTGAAAACACAGCTTCTGTTAGGTATGAGTGTGTGGTTGATCACCGTGTGTGTTCTTGTTGTACCCTGTAATGAACTGGCAATGTCTCCAGGGCATACCCGACTTTTAACCTGAAGACCGCTGGAGATGGACAATGTCCCACTGGTGACCCTGAACAGGATCCATCAGGATCTCTTTACAGTGGGGGTTGGCAGGAAAACCCTCAATGGGTGGTGCTGTGGGGCACTCCGATTAAATAACCTTGATTTTCTAAATGCATGTAAATGTGTTGATTGTCTGCATTGAGATAAAATTAATGGATTTACCTAACTTTTCTGTTTACCAGGTTTGTTGATCAGTTCGACCGGGCTGATGCTTACCATTGTTCTGGAGTTGCGGTGACCCTTGTAAACCATTTTCACTGAAGGTCTCCTAATCAGATTAATAATCTGATTAACCCATATGTGTATTTTCCACATACAATTCAATAAAAAAGTAGTTCTGGTCTGAGTTACACCAGGTTTATGATGGCAGTTTGTCACTACTTAAACACTACTCAGCACAGGTGAATATAAACACAGAGAACAATTTTTTAACAAATGTTCAAAAATGGCAAAAAAAAGAGAACACTTCAAAAGCCACAGTTTGCTGTTAGAGTCGTATGAGGAATGAACACAGACTCTTCCTCCTCTACCAGTTGGTGAATTTGTGCAGAATTCATCTGCAGCAACACCTAAATATTTAAAATATAAACAGCAGTAAATGCTCTGCACCTCAAGCTCAGGTACAAAGAGTAACGGAAACAATTTTGACATCGGGAGACTCTGAAGACATCTGCCGTACAAAGGTATACCCAAAGGTTTTACAGGAATTATTTAACTATTGACAAAGACTCTCTTCCAAGCTTCAGCACCGTCACATCATTTCCTTTTGTTCTGGGTTTGACACATTTCTTTGCAAAACATTTCCATCTCTGGGACATACTTAACTGTGCTGTAGCTGGACATTCCTGTGACGACTATAGTTGGGTATAACTGAACATTTCTAGCATTCAGCAAAATGAAATAATCCTGGTTAACCTGGCATGTTGATTGCTTTTGGCTTTTAGGCTGCAAGTCTGATCAATAGCAAATGTACTGTCCCTACTAGGGAGGGGTCAGATGCCATCTCAGCATCTCAGACACCACACAGAATTTTAAACATTAATGTAGAAAAAAAATTGTAAAGAATATGATGGTTTCGCTGTAAGAGTATAATTTTCTTTGTAGTAAGGGCTGGAAGCAATCATAAATCTGGAAGTTGCTGTTCACAACAGCCGCTTAGATTACAATCTATTGATCTGGGCTGCAAAATACAAAGCAATAAGGAGAACTTCCCCGCTTAATACCAGGTTTAAATGTCTTTGGAATAAATCCTTTGAGGGGGAAATTATATTGATCCCTTATCTGAGTCTGGATAAGATGAAGATCAATGTTTATCCTGCAAGATGTCAAACAGTTTAGTTTAGTAGCATTATAGCAATGTCTCCCTCTCCAAAGCTCCAGGTGCCCAGTAGGGGATAGAACCTACTGGTTTTATTTAATGATTCTTAAAGGTTATTGAATGTTTTCTTTTAATATTCTGGAACAGAGATTGGAGCATGGTGATGCATTCTGGACATTTGCTTAAAGAGTCTTGCAGATCCTCTTATTAATTGTTAACAAAAGCAATAAATGTTTAGAGTCCTTATTTCCTCTTCACATAATG